>NW_027513800.1:0-134379 GCF_048772815.1 Callospermophilus lateralis | reverse complement strand
GCTGCCAAAAAACTACAGTCTCCTGAAATCACAACATATATTTTTTCTTCCGACCTTCATGATACTTTCAAGTAATGAGCAGTACACCAGTCAAACTTGGATGCCCAAGTTTCGTTCTCCTAGGTCGAAGCATTCGTTTGCAGGAACAGTTTGAATTTTTAGGTTTCACTGCGTTTTCTCCTATATTGACAGATGCAGTTAGAACTCTAAATCAAACACGGTTTGTGCTAGCTTCTTGAAACTTGACACAATACAATAGTCCTACGTTCTATCTCTAAGGTTTGTTTCCTCTTGATGTAGCCTTAAGCAGAGACTGGCGAATAACTCACTCAATGAAAGGCGTTGTTAGGCTGCCAAAAAACTACAGTCTCCTGAAATCACAACATATATTTTTTCTTCCGAACTTCAAGATACTTTCAAGTAATGAGCAGTACACCAGTCAAACTTGGATGCCCAAGTTTCGTTCTCCTAGGTCGAAGCATTCGTTTGCAGGAACAGTTTGAATTTTTAGGTTTCACTGCGTTTTCTCCTATATTGACAGATGCAGTTAGAACTCTAAATCAAACACGGTTTGTGCTAGCTTCTTGAAACTTGACACAATACAATAGTTCTACGTTCTATCTCTGAGGTATGCTTCCTCTTGATGTAGCCTTAAGCAGAGACTGGCGAATAACTCACTCAATGAAAGGCGTTGTTAGGCTGCCAAAAAACTACAGTCTCCTGAAATCACAACATATATTTTTTCTTCCGAACTTCAAGATACTTTCAAGTAATGAGCAGTACACCAGTCAAACTTGGATGCCCAAGTTTCGTTCTCCTAGGTCGAAGCATTCGTTTGCAGGAACTGTTTGAATTTTTAGGTTTCACTGCGTTTTCTCCTATATTGACAGATGCAGTTAGAACTCTAAATCAAACACGGTTTGTGCTAGCCTCTTAAAACTTGACACAATACAGTAGTTCTACGTTCTATCTCTATGGTTTGTTTCCTCTTGATGTAGCCTTAAGCAGAGACTGGCGAATAACTCACTCAATGAAAGGCGTTGTTAGGCTGCCAAAAACTACTGTCTCCTGAAATCACAACATATATTTTTTCTTCCGACCTACATGATACTTTCAAGTAATGAGCAGTACACCAGTCAAACTTGGATGCCCAAGTTTCGTTCTCCTAGGTCGAAGCATTCGTTTGCAGGAACAGTTTGAATTTTTAGGTTTCACTGCATTTTCTCCTATATTGACAGATGCAGTTAGAACTCTAAATCAAACACGGTTTGGGCTAGCTTCTTGAAACTTGACACAATACAATAGTTCTACGTTCTATCTCTAAGGTTTGTTTCCTCTTGATGTAGCCTTAAGCAGAGACTGGCGAATAACTCACTCAATGAAAGGCGTTGTTAGGCTGCCAAAAAACTACAGTCTCCTGAAATCACAACATATATTTTTTCTTCCGACCTTCATGATACTTTCAAGTAATGAGCAGTACACCAGTCAAACTTGGATGTCCAAGTTTCGTTCTCCTAGGTCGAAGCATTCCTTTGCAGGAACAGTTTGAATTTTTAGGTTTCACTGCGTTTTCTCCTATATTGACAGATGCAGTTAGAACTCTAAATCAAACACGGTTTGTGCTAGCTTCTTGAAACTTGACACAATACAATAGTTCTACGTTCTATCTCTAAGGTTTGTTTCCTCTTGATGTAGCCTTAAGCAGAGACTGGCGAATAACTCACTCAATGAAAGGCGTTGTTAGGCTGCCAAAAAACTACAGTCTCCTGAAATCACAACATATATTTTTTCTTCCGACCTTCATGATACTTTCAAGTAATGAGCAGTACACCAGTCAAACTTGGATGCCCAAGTTTCGTTCTCCTAGGTCGAAGCATTCGTTTGCAGGAACAGTTTGAATTTTTAGGTTTCACTGCGTTTTCTCCTATATTGACAGATGCAGTTAGAACTCTAAATCAAACACGGTTTGTGCTAGCTTCTTGAAACTTGACACAATACAATAGTTCTACGTTCTATCTCTAAGGTTTGTTTCCTCTTGATGTAGCCTTAAGCAGAGACTGGCGAATAACTCACTCAATGAAAGGCGTTGTTAGGCTGCCAAAAAACTACAGTCTCCTGAAATCACAACATATATTTTTTCTTCCGACCTTCATGATACTTTCAAGTAATGAGCAGTACACCAGTCAAACTTGGATGCCCAAGTTTCGTTCTCCTAGGTCGAAGCATTCGTTTGCAGGAACAGTTTGAATTTTTAGGTTTCACTGCATTTTCTCCTATATTGACAGATGCAGTTAGAACTCTAAATCAAACACGGTTTGTGCTAGCTTCTTGAAACTTGACACAATACAATAGTTCTACGTTATATCTCTAAGGTTTGTTTCCTCTTGATGTAGCCTTAAGCAGAGACTGGCGAATAACTCACTCAATGAAAGGCGTTGTTAGGCTGCCAAAAAACTACAGTCTCCTGAAATCAAAACATATATTTTTTCTTCCGACCTTCATGATACTTTCAAGTAATGAGCAGTACACCAGTCAAACTTGGATGCCCATGTTTCGTTCTCTTAGGTCGAAGCATTCGTTTGCAGGAACAGTTTGAATTTTTAGGTTTCACTGCGTTTTCTCCTATATTGACAGATGCAGTTAGAACTCTAAAACAAACACGGTTTGGGCTAGCTTCTTGAAACTTGACACAATACAATAGTTCTACGTTCTATCTCTAAGGTTTGTTTCCTCTTGATGTAGCCTTAAGCAGAGACTGGCGAATAACTCACTCAATGAAAGGCGTTGTTAGGCTGCCAAAAAACTACAGTCTCCTGAAATCACAACATATATTTTTTCTTCCGACCTTCATGATACTTTCAAGTAATGAGCAGTACACCAGTCAAACTTGGATGCCCAAGTTTCGTTCTCCTAGGTCGAAGCATTCGTTTGCAGGAACAGTTTGAATTTTTAGGTTTCACTGCGTTTTCTCCTATATTGACAGATGCAGTTAGAACTCTAAATCAAACACGGTTTGTGCTAGCTTCTTGAAACTTGACACAATACAATAGTTCTACGTTCTATCTCTAAGGTTTGTTTCCTCTTGATGTAGCCTTAAGCAGAGACTGGCGAATAACTCACTCAATGAAAGGCGTTGTTAGGCTGCCAAAAAACTACAGTCTCCTGAAATCACAACATATATTTTTTCTTCCGACCTTCATGATACTTTCAAGTAATGAGCAGTACACCAGTCAAACTTGGATGCCCAAGTTTCGTTCTCCTAGGTCGAAGCATTCGTTTGCAGGAACAGTTTGAATTTTTAGGTTTCACTGCGTTTTCTCCTATATTGACAGATGCAGTTAGAACTCTAAATCAAACACGGTTTGTGCTAGCTTCTTGACACTTGACACAATACAATAGTTCTATGTTTTATCTCTAAGGTTTGTTTCCTCTTGATGTAGCCTTAAGCAGAGACTGGCGAATAACTCACTCAATGAAAGGCGTTGTTAGGCTGCCAAAAAACTACAGTCTCCTGAAATCACAACATATATTTTTTCTTCCGATCTTCATGATACTTTCAAGTAATGAGCAGTACACCAGTCAAACTTGGATGCCCAAGTTTCGTTCTCCTAGGTCGAAGCATTCGTTTGCAGGAACAGTTTGAATTTTTAGGTTTCACTGCGTTTTCTCTTATATTGACAGATGCAGTTAGAACTCTAAATCAAACACGGTTTGTGCTAGCTTCTTGAAACTTGACACAATACAATAGTTCTACGTTCTATCTCTAAGGTTTGTTTCCTCTTGATGTAGCCTTAAGCAGAGACTGGCGAATAACTCACTCAATGAAAGGCGTTGTTAGGCTGCCAAAAAACTACAGTCTCCTGAAATCACAACATATATTTTTTCTTCCGACCTTCATGATACTTTCAAGTAATGAGCAGTACACCAGTCAAACTTGGATGCCCAAGTTTCGTTCTCTTAGGTCGAAGCATTCGTTTGCAGGAAAAGTTTGAATTTTTAGGTTTCACTGCGTTTTCTCCTATATTGACAGATGCAGTTAGAACTCTAAATCAAACACGGTTTGGGCTAGCTTCTTGAAACTTGACACAATACAATAGTTCTACGTTCTATCTCTAAGGTTTGTTTCCTCTTGATGTAGCCTTAAGCAGAGACTGGCGAATAACTCACTCAATGAAAGGCGTTGTTAGGCTGCCAAAAAACTACAGTCTCCTGAAATCACAACATATATTTTTTCTTCCGACCTTCATGATACTTTCAAGTAATGAGCAGTACACCATTCAAACTTGGATGCCCAAGTTTCGTTCTCCTAGGTCGAAGCATTCGTTTGCAGGAACAGTTTGAATTATTAGGTTTCACTGTGTTTTCTCCTATATTGACAGATGCAGTTAGATCTCTAAATCAAACACGGTTTGTGCTAGCTTCTTGAAACTTGACACAATACAATAGTTCTACGTTCTATCTCTAAGGTTTGTTTCCTCTTGATGTAGCCTTAAGCAGAGACTGGCGAATAACTCACTCAATGAAAGGCGTTGTTAGGCTGCCAAAAAACTACAGTCTCCTGAAATCACAACATATATTTTTTCTTCCGAACTTCAAGATACTTTCAAGTAATGAGCAGTACACCAGTCAAACTTGGATGCCCAAGTTTCGTTCTCCTAGGTCGAAGCATTCGTTTGCAGGAACAGTTTGAATTTTTAGGTTTCACTGCGTTTTCTCCTATATTGACAGATGCAGTTAGAACTCTAAATCAAACACGGTTTGTGCTAGCTTCTTGAAACTTGACACAATACAATAGTTCTACGTTCTATCTCTGAGGTATGCTTCCTCTTGATGTAGCCTTAAGCAGAGACTGGCGAATAACTCACTCAATGAAAGGCGTTGTTAGGCTGCCAAAAAACTACAGTCTCCTGAAATCACAACATATATTTTTTCTTCCGAACTTCAAGATACTTTCAAGTAATGAGCAGTACACCAGTCAAACTTGGATGCCCAAGTTTCGTTCTCCTAGGTCGAAGCATTCGTTTGCAGGAACTGTTTGAATTTTTAGGTTTCACTGCGTTTTCTCCTATATTGACAGATGCAGTTAGAACTCTAAATCAAACACGGTTTGTGCAAGCCTCTTAAAACTTGACACAATACAGTAGTTCTACGTTCTATCTCTATGGTTTGTTTCCTCTTGATGTAGCCTTCAGCAGAGACTGGCGAATAACTCACTCAATGAAAGGCGTTGTTAGGCTGCCAAAAAACTACAGTCTCCTGAAATCACAACATATATTTTTTCTTCCGACCTTCATGATACTTTCAAGTAATGAGCAGTACACCAGTCAAACTTGGAAGCCCAACTTTCGTTCTCCTAGGTCGAAGCATTCGTTTGCAGAAACAGTTTGAATTTTTAGGTTTCACTGCGTTTTCTCCTATATTGACAGGTGCAGTTAGAACTCTAAATCAAACACGGTTTGGGCTAGATTCTTGAAACTTGACACAATACAATAGTTCTACGTTCTATCTCTAAGGTTTCTTTCCTCTTGATGTAGTCTTAAGCAGAGACTGGCGAATAACTCACTCAATGAAAGGCGTTGTTAGGCTGCCAAAAAACTACAGTCTCCTGAAATCACAACATATATTTTTACTTCCGACCTTCATGATACTCTCAAGTAATGAGCAGTACACCAGTCAAACTTGGATGCCCAAGTTTCGTTCTCCTAGGTCGAAGCATTCGTTTGCTGGAACAGTTTGAATTTTTAGGTTTCACTGCGTTTTCTCCTATATTGACAGATGCAGTTAGAACTCTAAATCAAACACAGTTTGTGCTAGCTTCTTGAAACTTGACACAATACAATAGTTCTACGTTCTATCTCTAAGGTTTGTTTCCTCTTGATGTAGCCTTAAGCAGAGACTGGCGAATAACTCACTCAATGATAGGCATTGTTAGGCTGCCAAAAAACTACAGTCTCCTGAAATCACAACATATATTTTTTCTTCCGACCTTCATGATACTTTCAAGTAATGAGCAGTACACCAGTCAAACTTGGATGCCCAAGTTTCGTTCTCCTAGGTCGAAGCATTCGTTTGCAGGAACAGTTTGAATTTTTAGGTTTCACTGCGTTTTCTCCTATATTGACAGATGCAGTTAGAACTCTAAATCAAACACGGTTTGTGCTAGCTTCTTGAAACTTGACACAATACAATAGTCCTACGTTCTATCTCTAAGGTTTGTTTCCTCTTGATGTAGCCTTAAGCAGAGACTGGCGAATAACTCACTCAATGAAAGGCGTTGTTAGGCTGCCAAAAAACTACAGTCTCCTGAAATCACAACATATATTTTTTCTTCCGAACTTCAAGATACTTTCAAGTAATGAGCAGTACACCAGTCAAACTTGGATGCCCAAGTTTCGTTCTCCTAGGTCGAAGCATTCGTTTGCAGGAACAGTTTGAATTTTTAGGTTTCACTGCGTTTTCTCCTATATTGACAGATGCAGTTAGAACTCTAAATCAAACACGGTTTGTGCTAGCTTCTTGAAACTTGACACAATACAATAGTTCTACGTTCTATCTCTGAGGTATGCTTCCTCTTGATGTAGCCTTAAGCAGAGACTGGCGAATAACTCACTCAATGAAAGGCGTTGTTAGGCTGCCAAAAAACTACAGTCTCCTGAAATCACAACATATATTTTTTCTTCCGAACTTCAAGATACTTTCAAGTAATGAGCAGTACACCAGTCAAACTTGGATGCCCAAGTTTCGTTCTCCTAGGTCGAAGCATTCGTTTGCAGGAACTGTTTGAATTTTTAGGTTTCACTGCGTTTTCTCCTATATTGACAGATGCAGTTAGAACTCTAAATCAAACACGGTTTGTGCTAGCCTCTTAAAACTTGACACAATACAGTAGTTCTACGTTCTATCTCTATGGTTTGTTTCCTCTTGATGTAGCCTTCAGCAGAGACTGGCGAATAACTCACTCAATGAAAGGCGTTGTTAGGCTGCCAAAAAACTACAGTCTCCTGAAATCACAACATATATTTTTTCTTCCGACCTTCATGATACTTTCAAGTAATGAGCAGTACACCAGTCAAACTTGGAAGCCCAACTTTCGTTCTCCTAGGTCGAAGCATTCGTTTGCAGGAACAGTTTGAATTTTTAGGTTTCACTGCGTTTTCTCCTATATTGACAGGTGCAGTTAGAACTCTAAATCAAACACGGTTTGGGCTAGATTCTTGAAACTTGACACAATACAATAGTTCTACGTTCTATCTCTAAGGTTTGTTTCCTCTTGATGTAGCCTTAAGCAGAGACTGGCGAATAACTCACTCAATGAAAGGCGTTGTTAGGCTGCCAAAAAACTACAGTCTCCTGAAATCACAACATATATTTTTACTTCCGACCTTCATGATACTCTCAAGTAATGAGCAGTACACCAGTCAAACTTGGATGCCCAAGTTTCGTTCTCCTAGGTCGAAGCATTCGTTTGCAGGAACAGTTTGAATTTTTAGGTTTCACTGCGTTTTCTCCTATATTGACAGATGCAGTTAGAACTCTAAATCAAACACGGTTTGGGCTAGCTTCTTGAAACTTGACACAATACAATAGTTCTACGTTCTATCTCTAAGGTTTGTTTCCTCTTGATGTAGCCTTAAGCAGAGACTGGCGAATAACTCACTCAATGAAAGGCGTTGTTAGGCTGCCAAAAAACTACAGTCTCCTGAAATCACAACATATATTTTTTCTTCCGACCTTCATGATACTTTCAAGTAATGAGCAGTACACCAGTCAAACTTGGATGCCCAAGTTTCGTTCTCCTAGGTCGAAGCATTCGTTTGCAGGAACAGTTTGAATTTTTAGGTTTCACTGCGTTTTCTCCTATATTGACAGATGCAGTTAGAACTCTAAATCAAACACGGTTTGTGCTAGCTTCTTGAAACTTGACACAATACAATAGTTCTACGTTCTATCTCTAAGGTTTGTTTCCTCTTGATGTAGCCTTAAGCAGAGACTGGCGAATAACTCACTCAATGAAAGGCGTTGTTAGGCTGCCAAAAAACTACAGTCTCCTGAAATCACAACATATATTTTTTCTTCCGACCTTCATGATACTTTCAAGTAATGAGCAGTACACCAGTCAAACTTGGATGCCCAAGTTTCGTTCTCCTAGGTCGAAGCATTCGTTTGCAGGAACAGTTTGAATTTTTAGGTTTCACTGCGTTTTCTCCTATATTGACAGATGCAGTTAGAACTCTAAATCAAACACGGTTTGGGCTAGCTTCTTGAAACTTGACACAATACAAGAGTTCTACGTTCTATCTCTAAGGTTTGTTTCCTCTTGATGTAGCCTTAAGCAGAGACTGGCGAATAACTCACTCAATGAAAGGCGTTGTTAGGCTGCCAAAAAACTACAGTCTCCTGAAATCACAACATATATTTTTTCTTCCGACCTTCATGATACTTTCAAGTAATGAGCAGTACACCAGTCAAACTTGGATGCCCAAGTTTCGTTCTCCTAGGTCGAAGCATTCGTTTGCAGGAACAGTTTGAATTTTTAGGTTTCACTGCGTTTTCTCCTATATTGACAGATGCAGTTAGAACTCTAAATCAAACACGGTTTGGGCTAGCTTCTTGAAACTTGACACAATACAATAGTTCTACGTTCTATCTCTAAGGTTTGTTTCCTCTTGATGTAGCCTTAAGCAGAGACTGGCGAATAACTCACTCAATGAAAGGCGTTGTTAGGCTGCCAAAAAACTACAGTCTCCTGAAATCACAACATATATTTTTTCTTCCGACCTTCATGATACTTTCAAGTAATGAGCAGTACACCAGTCAAACTTGGATGCCCAAGTTTCGTTCTTTTAGGTCGAAGCATTCGTTTGCAGGAACAGTTTGAATTTTTAGGTTTCACTGCGTTTTCTCCTATATTGACAGATGCAGTTAGAACTCTAAATCAAACACGGTTTGTGCTAGCTTCTTGAAACTTGACACAATACAATAGTTCTACGTTCTATCTCTAAGGTTTGTTTCCTCTTGATGTAGCCTTAAGCAGAGACTGGCGAATAACTCACTCAATGAAAGGCGTTGTTAGGCTGCCAAAAAACTACAGTCTCCTGAAATCACAACATATATTTTTTCTTCCGACCTTCATGATACTTTCAAGTAATGAGCAGTACACCAGTCAAACTTGGATGCCCAAGTTTCGTTCTCCTAGGTCGAAGCATTCGTTTGCAGGAACAGTTTGAATTTTTAGGTTTCACTGCGTTTTCTCCTATATTGACAGATGCAGTTAGAACTCTAAATCAAACACGGTTTGTGCTAGCTTCTTGAAACTTGACACAATACAATAGTTCTATGTTCTATCTCTAAGGTTTGTTTCCTCTTGATGTAGCCTTAAGCAGAGACTGGCGAATAACTCACTCAATGAAAGGCGTTGTTAGGCTGCCCAAAAACTACAGTCTCCTGAAATCACAACATATATTTTTTCTTCCGACCTTCATGATACTTTCAAGTAATGAGCAGTACACCAGTCAAACTTGGAAGCCCAACTTTCGTTCTCCTAGGTCGAAGCATTCGTTTGCAGGAACAGTTTGAATTTTTAGGTTTCACTGCGTTTTCTCCTATATTGACAGGTGCAGTTAGAACTCTAAATCAAACACGGTTTGGGCTAGATTCTTGAAACTTGACACAATACAATAGTTCTACGTTCTATCTCTAAGGTTTGTTTCCTCTTGATGTAGCCTTAAGCAGAGACTGGCGAATAACTCACTCAATGAAAGGCGTTGTTAGGCTGCCAAAAAACTACAGTCTCCTGAAATCACAACATATATTTTTACTTCCGACCTTCATGATACTTTCAAGTAATGAGCAGTACACCAGTCAAACTTGGATGCCCAAGTTTCGTTCTCCTAGGTCGAAGCATTCGTTTGCAGGAACAGTTTGAATTTTTAGGTTTCACTGCGTTTTCTCCTATATTGACAGATGCAGTTAGAACTCTAAATCAAACACGGTTTGTGCTAGCTTCTTGAAACTTGACACAATACAATAGTTCTACGTTCTATCTCTAAGGTTTGTTTCCTCTTGATGTAGCCTTAAGCAGAGACTGGCGAATAACTCACTCAATGAAAGGCGTTGTTAGGCTGCCAAAAAACTACAGTCTCCTGAAATCACAACATATATTTTTTCTTCCGACCTTCATGATACTTTCAAGTAATGAGCAGTACACCAGTCAAACTTGGATGCCCAAGTTTCGTTCTACTAGGTCGAAGCATTCGTTTGCAGGAACAGTTTGAATTTTTAGGTTTCACTGCGTTTTCTCCTATATTGACAGATGCAGTTAGAACTCTAAATCAAACACGGTTTGTGCTAGCTTCTTGAAACTTGACACAATACAATAGTTCTATGTTCTATCTCTAAGGTTTGTTTCCTCTTGATGTAGCCTTAAGCAGAGACTGGCGAATAACTCACTCAATGAAAGGCGTTGTTAGGCTGCCAAAAAACTACAGTCTCCTGAAATCACAACATATATTTTTTCTTCCGACCTTCATGATACTTTCAAGTAATGAGCAGTACACCATTAAAACTTGGATGCCCAAGTTTCGTTCTCCTAGGTCGAAGCATTCGTTTGCAGGAACAGTTTGAATTATTAGGTTTCACTGTGTTTTCTCCTATATTGACAGATGCAGTTAGATCTCTAAATCAAACACGGTTTGTGCTAGCTTCTTGAAACTTGACACAATACAATAGTTCTACGTTCTATCTCTAAGGTTTGTTTCCTCTTGATGTAGCCTTAAGCAGAGACTGGCGAATAACTCACTCAATGAAAGGCGTTGTTAGGCTGCCAAAAAACTACAGTCTCCTGAAATCACAACATATATTTTTTCTTCCGAACTTCAAGATACTTTCAAGTAATGAGCAGTACACCAGTCAAACTTGGATGCCCAAGTTTCGTTCTCCTAGGTCGAAGCATTCGTTTGCAGGAACAGTTTGAATTTTTAGGTTTCACTGCGTTTTCTCCTATATTGACAGATGCAGTTAGAACTCTAAATCAAACACGGTTTGTGCTAGCTTCTTGAAACTTGACACAATACAATAGTTCTACGTTCTATCTCTGAGGTATGCTTCCTCTTGATGTAGCCTTAAGCAGAGACTGGCGAATAACTCACTCAATGAAAGGCGTTGTTAGGCTGCCAAAAAACTACAGTCTCCTGAAATCACAACATATATTTTTTCTTCCGAACTTCAAGATACTTTCAAGTAATGAGCAGTACACCAGTCAAACTTGGATGCCCAAGTTTCGTTCTCCTAGGTCGAAGCATTCGTTTGCAGGAACAGTTTGAATTTTTAGGTTTCACTGCGTTTTCTCCTATATTGACAGATGCAGATAGAACTCTAAATCAAACACGGTTTGTGCTAGCCTCTTAAAACTTGACACAATACAGTAGTTCTACGTTCTATCTCTATGGTTTGTTTCCTCTTGATGTAGCCTTAAGCAGAGACTGGCTAATAACTCACTCAATGAAAGGCGTTGTTAGGCTGCCAAAAACCTACAGTCTCCTGAAATCACAACATATATTTTTTCTTCCGACCTTCATCATACTTTCAAGTAATGAGCAGTACACCAGTCAAACATGGATGTCCAAGTTTCGTTCTCCTAGGTCGAAGCATTCGTTTGCAGGAACAGTTTGAATTTTTAGGTTTCACTGCGTTTTCTCCTATATTGACAGATGCAGTTAGAACTCTAAATCAAACACGGTTTGTGCTAGCTTCTTGAAACTTGACACAATACAATAGTTCTACGTTCTATCTCTAAGGTTTGTTTCCTCTTGATGTAGCCTTAAGCAGAGACTGGCGAATAACTCACTCAATGAAAGGCGTTGTTAGGCTGCCAAAAAACTACAGTCTCCTGAAATCACAACATATATTTTTTCTTCCGACCTTCATGATACTTTCAAGTAATGAGCAGTACACCAGTCAAACTTGGATGCCCAAGTTTCGTTCTCATAGGTCGAAGCATTCGTTTGCAGGAACAGTTTGAATTTTTAGGTTTCACTGCGTTTTCTCCTATATTGACAGATGCAGTTAGAACTCTAAATCAAACACGGTTTGTGCTAGCTTCTTGAAACTTGACAAAATACAATAGTTCTACGTTCTATCTCTAAGGTTTGTTTCCTCTTGATGTAGCCTTAAGCAGAGACTGGCGAATAACTCACTCAATGAAAGGCATTGTTAGGCTGCCAAAAAACTACAGTCTCCTGAAATCACAACATATATTTTTTCTTCCGACCTTCATGATACTTTCAAGTAATGATCAGTACACCAGTCAAACTTGGATGCCCAAGTTTCGTTCTCCTAGGTCGAAGCATTCGTTTGCAGGAACAGTTTGAATTTTTAGGTTTCACTGCGTTTTCTCCTATATTGACAGATGCAGTTAGAACTCTAAATCAAACACGGTTTGTGCTAGCTTCTTGAAACTTGACACAATACAATAGTTCTACGATCTATCTCTAAGGTTTGTTTCCTCTTGATGTAGCCTTCAGCAGAGACTGGCGAATAACTCACTCAATGAAAGGCGTTGTTAGGCTGCCAAAAAACTACAGTCTCCTGAAATCACAACATATATTTTTTCTTCCGACCTTCATGATACTCTCAAGTAATGAGCAGTACACCAGTCAAACTTGGAAGCCCAACTTTCGTTCTCCTAGGTCGAAGCATTCGTTTGCAGGAACAGTTTGAATTTTTAGGTTTCACTGCGTTTTCTCCTATATTGACAGGTGCAGTTAGAACTCTAAATCAAACACGGTTTGGGCTAGATTCTTGAAACTTGACACAATACAATAGTTCTACGTTCTATCTCTAAGGTTTGTTTCCTCTTGATGTAGCCTTAAGCAGAGACTGGCGAATAACTCACTCAATGAAAGGCGTTGTTAGGCTGCCAAAAAACTACAGTCTCCTGAAATCACAACATATATTTTTACTTCCGACCTTCATGATACTTTCAAGTAATGAGCAGTACACCAGTCAAACTTGGATGCCCAAGTTTCGTTCTCCTAGGTCGAAGCATTCGTTTGCAGGAACAGTTTGAATTTTTAGGTTTCACTGCGTTTTCTCCTATATTGACAGATGCAGTTAGAACTCTAAATCAAACACGGTTTGGGCTAGATTCTTGAAACTTGACACAATACAATAGTTCTACGTTCTATCTCTAAGGTTTGTTTCCTCTTGATGTAGCCTTAAGCAGAGACTGGCGAATAACTCACTCAATGAAAGGCGTTGTTAGGCTGCCAAAAAACTACAGTCTCCTGAAATCACAACATATATTTTTACTTCCGACCTTCATGATACTTTCAAGTAATGAGCAGTACACCAGTCAAACTTGGATGCCCAAGTTTCGTTCTCCTAGGTCGAAGCATTCGTTTGCAGGAACAGTTTGAATTTTTAGGTTTCACTGCGTTTTCTCCTATATTGACAGATGCAGTTAGAACTCTAAATCAAACACGGTTTGTGCTAGCTTCTTGAAACTTGACACAATACAATAGTTCTACGTTCTATCTCTAAGGTTTGTTTCCTCTTGATGTATCCTTAAGCAGAGACTGGCGAATAACTCACTCAATGAAAGGCGTTGTTAGGCTGCCAAAAAACTACAGTCTCCTGAAATCACAACATATATTTTTTCTTCCGACCTTCATGATACTTTCAAGTAATGAGCAGTACACCAGTCAAACTTGGATGCCCAAGTTTCGTTCTCCTAGGTCGAAGCATTCGTTTGCAGGAACAGTTTGAATTTTTAGGTTTCACTGCGTTTTCTCCTATATTGACAGATGCAGTTAGAACTCTAAATCAAACACGGTTTGTGCTAGCTTCTTGAAACTTGACACAATACAATAGTTCTATGTTCTATCTCTAAGGTTTGTTTCCTCTTGATGTAGCCTTAAGCAGAGACTGGCGAATAACTCACTCAATGAAAGGCGTTGTTAGGCTGCCAAAAAACTACAGTCTCCTGAAATCACAACATATATTTTTTCTTCCGACCTTCATGATACTTTCAAGTAATGAGCAGTACACCAGTCAAACTTGGATGCCCAAGTTTCGTTCTCCTAGGTCGAAGCATTCGTTTGCAGGAACAGTTTGAATTTTTAGGTTTCACTGCGTTTTCTCTTATATTGACAGATGCAGTTAGAACTCTAAATCAAACAAGGTTTGTGCTAGCTTCTTGAAACTTGACACAATACAATAGTTCTACGTTCTATCTCTAAGGTTTGTTTCCTCTTGATGTAGCCTTAAGCAGAGACTGGCGAATAACTCACTCAATGAAAGGCGTTGTTAGGCTGCCAAAAAACTACAGTCTCCTGAAATCACAACATATATTTTTTCTTCCGACCTTCATGATACTTTCAAGTAATGAGCAGTACACCAGTCAAACTTGGATGCCCAAGTTTCGTTCTCCTAGGTCGAAGCATTCGTTTGCAGGAAAAGTTTGAATTTTTAGGTTTCACTGCGTTTTCTCCTATATTGACAGATGCAGTTAGAACTCTAAATCAAACACGGTTTGGGCTAGCTTCTTGAAACTTGACACAATACAATAGTTCTACGTTCTATCTCTAAGGTTTGTTTCCTCTTGATGTAGCCTTAAGCAGAGACTGGCGAATAACTCACTCAATGAAAGGCGTTGTTAGGCTGCCAAAAAACTACAGTCTCCTGAATTCACAACATATATTTTTTCTTCCGACCTTCATGATACTTTCAAGTAATGAGCAGTACACCATTCAAACTTGGATGCCCAAGTTTCGTTCTCCTAGGTCGAAGCATTCGTTTGCAGGAACAGTTTGAATTATTAGGTTTCACTGTGTTTTCTCCTATATTGACAGATGCAGTTAGATCTCTAAATCAAACACGGTTTGTGCTAGCTTCTTGAAACTTGACACAATACAATAGTTCTACGTTCTATCTCTAAGGTTTGTTTCCTCTTGATGTAGCCTTAAGCAGAGACTGGCGAATAACTCACTCAATGAAAGGCGTTGTTAGGCTGCCAAAAAACTACAGTCTCCTGAAATCACAACATATATTTTTTCTTCCGAACTTCAAGATACTTTCAAGTAATGAGCAGTACACCAGTCAAAATTGGATGCCCAAGTTTCGTTCTCCTAGGTCGAAGCATTCGTTTGCAGGAACAGTTTGAATTTTTAGGTTTCACTGCGTTTTCTCCTATATTGACAGATGCAGTTAGAACTCTAAATCAAACACGGTTTGTGCTAGCTTCTTGAAACTTGACACAATACAATAGTTCTACGTTCTATCTCTGAGGTATGCTTCCTCTTGATGTAGCCTTAAGCAGAGACTGGCGAATAACTCACTCAATGAAAGGCGTTGTTACGCTGCCAAAAAACTACAGTCTCCTGAAATCACAACATATATTTTTTCTTCCGAACTTCAAGATACTTTCAAGTAATGAGCAGTACACCAGTCAAACTTGGATGCCCAAGTTTCGTTCTCCTAGGTCGAAGCATTCGTTTGCAGGAACAGTTTGAATTTTTAGGTTTCACTGCGTTTTCTCCTATATTGACAGATGCAGTTAGAACTCTAAATCAAACACGGTTTGTGCTAGCCTCTTAAAACTTGACACAATACAGTAGTTCTACGTTCTATCTCTATGGTTTGTTTCCTCTTGATGTAGCCTTAAGCAGAGACTGGCTAATAACTCACTCAATGAAAGGCGTTGTTAGGCTGCCAAAAACCTACAGTCTCCTGAAATCACAACATATATTTTTTCTTCCGACCTTCATCATACTTTCAAGTAATGAGCAGTACACCAGTCAAACATGGATGTCCAAGTTTCGTTCTCCTAGGTCGAAGCATTCGTTTGCAGGAACAGTTTGAATTTTTAGGTTTCACTGCGTTTTCTCCTATATTGACAGATGCAGTTAGAACTCTAAATCAAACACGGTTTGTGCTAGCTTCTTGAAACTTGACACAATACAATAGTTCTACGTTCTATCTCTAAGGTTTGTTTCCTCTTGATGTAGCCTTAAGCAGAGACTGGCGAATAACTCACTCAATGAAAGGCGTTGTTAGGCTGCCAAAAAACTACAGTCTCCTGAAATCACAACATATATTTTTTCTTCCGACCTTCATGATACTTTCAAGTAATGAGCAGTACACCAGTCAAACTTGGATGCCCAAGTTTCGTTCTCCTAGGTCGAAGCATTCGTTTGCAGGAACAGTTTGAATTTTTAGGTTTCACTGCGTTTTCTCCTATATTGACAGATGCAGTTAGAACTCTAAATCAAACACGGTTTGTGCTAGCTTCTTGAAACTTGACAAAATACAATAGTTCTACGTTCTATCTCTAAGGTTTGTTTCCTCTTGATGTAGCCTTAAGCAGAGACTGGCGAATAACTCACTCAATGAAAGGCATTGTTAGGCTGCCAAAAAACTACAGTCTCCTGAAATCACAACATATATTTTTTCTTCCGACCTTCATGATACTTTCAAGTAATGATCAGTACACCAGTCAAACTTGGATGCCCAAGTTTCGTTCTCCTAGGTCGAAGCATTCGTTTGCAGGAACAGTTTGAATTTTTAGGTTTCACTGCGTTTTCTCCTATATTGACAGATGCAGTTAGAACTCTAAATCAAACACGGTTTGTGCTAGCTTCTTGAAACTTGACACAATACAATAGTTCTACGATCTATCTCTAAGGTTTGTTTCCTCTTGATGTAGCCTTCAGCAGAGACTGGCGAATAACTCACTCAATGAAAGGCGTTGTTAGGCTGCCAAAAAACTACAGTCTCCTGAAATCACAACATATATTTTTTCTTCCGACCATCATGATACTCTCAAGTAATGAGCAGTACACCAGTCAAACTTGGAAGCCCAACTTTCGTTCTCCTAGGTCGAAGCATTCGTTTGCAGGAACAGTTTGAATTTTTAGGTTTCACTGCGTTTTCTCCTATATTGACAGGTGCAATTAGAACTCTAAATCAAACACGGTTTGGGCTAGATTCTTGAAACTTGACACAATACAATAGTTCTACGTTCTATCTCTAAGGTTTGTTTCCTCTTGATGTAGCCTTAAGCAGAGACTGGCGAATAACTCACTCAATGAAAGGCGTTGTTAGGCTGCCAAAAAACTACAGTCTCCTGAAATCACAACATATATTTTTACTTCCGACCTTCATGATACTTTCAAGTAATGAGCAGTACACCAGTCAAACTTGGATGCCCAAGTTTCGTTCTCCTAGGTCGAAGCATTCGTTTGCAGGAACAGTTTGAATTTTTAGGTTTCACTGCGTTTTCTCCTATATTGACAGATGCAGTTAGAACTCTAAATCAAACACGGTTTGTGCTAGCTTCTTGAAACTTGACACAATACAATAGTTCTACGTTCTATCTCTAAGGTTTGTTTCCTCTTGATGTAGCCTTAAGCAGAGACTGGCGAATAACTCACTCAATGAAAGGCGTTGTTAGGCTGCCAAAAAACTACAGTCTCCTGAAATCACAACATATATTTTTTCTTCCGACCTTCATGATACTTTCAAGTAATGAGCAGTACACCAGTCAAACTTGGATGCCCAAGTTTCGTTCTCCTAGGTCGAAGCATTCGTTTGCAGGAACAGTTTGAATTTTTAGGTTTCACTGCGTTTTCTCCTATATTGACAGATGCAGTTAGAACTCTAAATCAAACACGGTTTGTGCTAGCTTCTTGAAACTTGACACAATACAATAGTTCTATGTTCTATCTCTAAGGTTTGTTTCCTCTTGATGTAGCCTTAAGCAGAGACTGGCGAATAACTCACTCAATGAAAGGCGTTGTTAGGCTGCCAAAAAACTACAGTCTCCTGAAATCACAACATATATTTTTTCTTCCGACCTTCATGATACTTTCAAGTAATGAGCAGTACACCAGTCAAACTTGGATGCCCAAGTTTCGTTCTCCTAGGTCGAAGCATTCGTTTGCAGGAACAGTTTGAATTTTTAGGTTTCACTGCGTTTTCTCTTATATTGACAGATGCAGTTAGAACTCTAAATCAAACACGGTTTGTGCTAGCTTTTTGAAACTTGACACAATACAATAGTTCTACGTTCTATCTCTAAGGTTTGTTTCCTCTTGATGTAGCCTTAAGCAGAGACTGGCGAATAACTCACTCAATGAAAGGCGTTGTTAGGCTGCCAAAAAACTACAGTCTCCTGAAATCACAACATATATTTTTTCTTCCGACCTTCATGATACTTTCAAGTAATGAGCAGTACACCAGTCAAACTTGGATGCCCAAGTTTCGTTCTCTTAGGTCGAAGCATTCGTTTGCAGGAAAAGTTTGAATTTTTAGGTTTCACTGCGTTTTCTCCTATATTGACAGATGCAGTTAGAACTCTAAATCAAACACGGTTTGGGCTAGCTTCTTGAAACTTGACACAATACAATAGTTCTACGTTCTATCTCTAAGGTTTGTTTCCTCTTGATGTAGCCTTAAGCAGAGACTGGCGAATAACTCACTCAATGAAAGGCGTTGTTAGGCTGCCAAAAAACTACAGTCTCCTGAAATCACAACATATATTTTTTCTTCCGACCTTCATGATACTTTCAAGTAATGAGCAGTACACCAGTCAAACTTGGATGCCCAAGTTTCGTTCTCCTAGGTCGAAGCATTCGTTTGCAGGAACAGTTTGAATTATTAGGTTTCACTGTGTTTTCTCCTATATTGACAGATGCAGTTAGATCTCTAAATCAAACACGGTTTGTGCTATCTTCTTGAAACTTGACACAATACAATAGTTCTACGTTCTATCTCTAAGGTTTATTTCCTCTTGATGTAGCCTTAAGCAGAGACTGGCGAATAACTCACTCAATGAAAGGCGTTGTTAGGCTGCCAAAAAACTACAGTCTCCTGAAATCACAACATATATTTTTTCTTCCGAACTTCAAGATACTTTCAAGTAATGAGCAGTACACCAGTCAAACTTGGATGCCCAAGTTTCGTTCTCCTAGGTCGAAGCATTCGTTTGCAGGAACAGTTTGAATTTTTAGGTTTCACTGCATTTTCTCCTATATTGACAGATGCAGTTAGAACTCTAAATCAAACACGGTTTGTGCTAGCTTCTTGAAACTTGACACAATACAATAGTTCTACGTTCTATCTCTGAGGTATGCTTCCTCTTGATGTAGCCTTAAGCAGAGACTGGCGAATAACTCACTCAATGAAAGGCGTTGTTAGGCTGCCAAAAAACTACAGTCTCCTGAAATCACAACATATATTTTTTCTTCCGACCTTCATGATACTTTCAAGTAATGAGCAGTACACCATTCAAACTTGGATGCCCAAGTTTCGTTCTCCTAGGTCGAAGCATTCGTTTGCAGGAACAGTTTGAATTATTAGGTTTCACTGTGTTTTCTCCTATATTGACAGATGCAGTTAGATCTCTAAATCAAACACGGTTTGTGCTAGCTTCTTGAAACTTGACACAATACAATAGTTCTACGTTCTATCTCTAAGGTTTGTTTCCTCTTGATGTAGCCTTAAGCAGAGACTGGCGAATAACTCACTCAATGAAAGGCGTTGTTAGGCTGCCAAAAAACTACAGTCTCCTGAAATCACAACATATATTTTTTCTTCCGAACTTCAAGATACTTTCAAGTAATGAGCAGTACACCAGTCAAACTTGGATGCCCAAGTTTCGTTCTCCTAGGTCGAAGCATTCGTTTGCAGGAACAGTTTGAATTTTTAGGTTTCACTGCGTTTTCTCCTATATTGACAGATGCAGTTAGAACTCTAAATCAAACACGGTTTGTGCTAGCTTCTTGAAACTTGACACAATACAATAGTTCTACGTTCTATCTCTGAGGTATGCTTCCTCTTGATGTAGCCTTAAGCAGAGACTGGCGAATAACTCACTCAATGAAAGGCGTTGTTACGCTGCCAAAAAACTACAGTCTCCTGAAATCACAACATATATTTTTTCTTCCGAACTTCAAGATACTTTCAAGTAATGAGCAGTACACCAGTCAAACTTGGATGCCCAAGTTTCGTTCTCCTAGGTCGAAGCATTCGTTTGCAGGAACAGTTTGAATTTTTAGGTTTCACTGCGTTTTCTCCTATATTGACAGATGCAGTTAGAACTCTAAATCAAACACGGTTTGTGCTAGCTTCTTGAAACTTGACAAAATACAATAGTTCTACGTTCTATCTCTAAGGTTTGTTTCCTCTTGATGTAGCCTTAAGCAGAGACTGGCGAATAACTCACTCAATGAAAGGCATTGTTAGGCTGCCAAAAAACTACAGTCTCCTGAAATCACAACATATATTTTTTCTTCCGACCTTCATGATACTTTCAAGTAATGAGCAGTACACCAGTCAAACTTGGATGCCCAAGTTTCGTTCTCCTAGGTCGAAGCATTCGTTTGCAGGAACAGTTTGAATTTTTAGGTTTCACTGCGTTTTCTCCTATATTGACAGATGCAGTTAGAACTCTAAATCAAACACGGTTTGTGCTAGCTTCTTGAAACTTGACACAATACAATAGTTCTACGATCTATCTCTAAGGTTTGTTTCCTCTTGATGTAGCCTTAAGCAGAGACTGGCGAATAACTCACTCAATGAAAGGCGTTGTTAGGCTGCCAAAAAACTACAGTCTCCTGAAATCACAACATATATTTTTTCTTCCGACCTTCATGATACTTTCAAGTAATGAGCAGTACACCAGTCAAACTTGGATGCCCAAGTTTCGTTCTCCTAGGTCGAAGCATTCGTTTGCAGGAACAGTTTGAATTTTTAGGTTTCACGGCGTTTTCTCCTATATTGACAGATGCAGTTAGAACTCTAAATCAAACACGGTTTGTGCTAGCTTCTTGAAACTTGACACAATACAATAGTTCTACGTTCTATCTCTAAGGTTTGTTTCCTCTTGATGTAGCCTTAAGCAGAGACTGGCGAATAACTCACTCAATGAAAGGCGTTGTTAGGCTGCCAAAAAACTACAGTCTCCTGAAATCACAACATATATTTTTTCTTCCGACCTTCAAGATACTTTCAAGTAATGAGCAGTACACCAGTCAAACTTGGATGCCCAAGTTTCGTTCTCCTAGGTCGAAGAATTCATTTGCAGGAACAGTTTGAATTTTTAGGTTTCACTGCGTTTTCTCCTATATTGACAGATGCAGTTAACTCTAAATCAACCACGGTTTGTGCTAGCTTCTTGAAACTTGACACAATACAATAGTTCTATGTTCTATCTCTAAGGTTTGTTTTTTCTTGATGTAGCCTGAAGCAGAGACTGGCGAATAACTCACTCAATGAAAGGCGTTGTTAGGCTGCCAAAAAACTACAGTCTCCTGAAACCACAACATATATTTTTTCTTCCGAACTTCATGATACTTTCAAGTAATGAGCAGTACACCAGTCAAACTTGGATGCCCAAGTTTCGTTCTCCTAGGTCGAAGCATTCGTTTGCAGGAAGAGTTTGAATTTTTAGGTTTCACTGCGTTTTCTTCTATATTGACAGATGCAGCTGAACTCTAAATCAATCACGGTTTCTGCTAGCTTCTTGAAACTTGACAAAATACAATAGTTCTCCGTTCTATCTCTAAGGTTTGTTTCCTCTTGATGTATCCTTAAGCAGAGACTGGCGAATAACTCACTCAATGAAAGGCGTTCTTAGGCTGCCAAAAAACTACAGTCTCCTGAAATCACAACATATATTTTTTCTTCCAACCTTCCTGATACTTTCAAGTAATGAGCAGTACACCAGTCAAACTTGGATGCCCAAATTTCGTTCTCCTAGGTCGAAGCATTCGTTTGCAGGAACAGTTTGAATTTTTAGGTTTCACTGCGTTTTCTCCTATATTGACAGCTGCAGTTAGAACTCTAAATCAAACACGGTTTGTGCCAGCTTCTTGAAACTTGACACAATACAGTAGTTCTACGTTCTATCTCTATGGTTTGTTTCCTCTTGATGTAGCCTTAAGCAGAGACTGGCGAATAACTCACTCACTGAAAGGCGTTGTTAGGCTGCCAAAAAACTACAGTCTCCTGAAATCACAACATATATTTTTACTTCCGACCTTCATGATACTTTCAAGTAATGAGCAGTACACCAGTCAAACTTGGATGCCCAAGTTTCGTTCTCCTAGGTCGAAGCATTCGTTTGCAGGAACAGTTTGAATTTTTAGGTTTCACTGCGTTTTCTCCTATATTGACAGATGCAGTTAGAACTCTAAATCAAACACGGTTTGTGCTAGCTTCTTGAAACTTGACACAATACAATAGTTCTACGTTCTATCTCTAAGGTTTGTTTCCTCTTGATGTAGCCTTAAGCAGAGACTGGCGAATAACTCACTCAATGAAAGGCGTTGTTAGGCTGCCAAAAAACTACAGTCTCCTGAAATCACAACATATATTTTTTCTTCCGACCTTCATGATACTTTCAAGTAATGAGCAGTACACCAGTCAAACTTGGATGCCCAAGTTTCGTTCTCCTAGGTCGAAGCATTCGTTTGCAGGAACAGTTTGAATTTTTAGGTTTCACTGCGTTTTCTCCTATATTGACAGATGCAGTTAGAACTCTAAATCAAACACGGTTTGTGCTAGCTTCTTGAAACTTGACACAATACAATAGTTCTATGTTCTATCTCTAAGGTTTGTTTCCTCTTGATGTAGCCTTAAGCAGAGACTGGCGAATAACTCACTCAATGAAAGGCGTTGTTAGGCTGCCAAAAAACTACAGTCTCCTGAAATCACAACATATATTTTTTCTTCCGACCTTCATGATACTTTCAAGTAATGAGCAGTACACCAGTCAAACTTGGATGCCCAAGTTTCGTTCTCCTAGGTCGAAGCATTCGTTTGCAGGAACAGTTTGAATTTTTAGGTTTCACTGCGTTTTCTCTTATATTGACAGATGCAGTTAGAACTCTAAATCAAACACGGTTTGTGCTAGCTTTTTGAAACTTGACACAATACAATAGTTCTACGTTCTATCTCTAAGGTTTGTTTCCTCTTGATGTAGCCTTAAGCAGAGACTGGCGAATAACTCACTCAATGAAAGGCGTTGTTAGGCTGCCAAAAAACTACAGTCTCCTGAAATCACAACATATATTTTTTCTTCCGACCTTCATGATACTTTCAAGTAATGAGCAGTACACCAGTCAAACTTGGATGCCCAAGTTTCGTTCTCTTAGGTCGAAGCATTCGTTTGCAGGAAAAGTTTGAATTTTTAGGTTTCACTGCGTTTTCTCCTATATTGACAGATGCAGTTAGAACTCTAAATCAAACACGGTTTGGGCTAGCTTCTTGAAACTTGACACAATACAATAGTTCTACGTTCTATCTCTAAGGTTTGTTTCCTCTTGATGTAGCCTTAAGCAGAGACTGGCGAATAACTCACTCAATGAAAGGCGTTGTTAGGCTGCCAAAAAACTACAGTCTCCTGAAATCACAACATATATTTTTTCTTCCGACCTTCATGATACTTTCAAGTAATGAGCAGTACACCAGTCAAACTTGGATGCACAAGTTTCGTTCTCCTAGGTCGAAGCATTCGTTTGCAGGAACAGTTTGAATTATTAGGTTTCACTGTGTTTTCTCCTATATTGACAGATGCAGTTAGATCTCTAAATCAAACACGGTTTGTGCTATCTTCTTGAAACTTGACACAATACAATAGTTCTACGTTCTATCTCTAAGGTTTATTTCCTCTTGATGTAGCCTTAAGCAGAGACTGGCGAATAACTCACTCAATGAAAGGCGTTGTTAGGCTGCCAAAAAACTACAGTCTCCTGAAATCACAACATATATTTTTTCTTCCGAACTTCAAGATACTTTCAAGTAATGAGCAGTACACCAGTCAAACTTGGATGCCCAAGTTTCGTTCTCCTAGGTCGAAGCATTCGTTTGCAGGAACAGTTTGAATTTTTAGGTTTCACTGCGTTTTCTCCTATATTGACAGATGCAGTTAGAACTCTAAATCAAACACGGTTTGTGCTAGCTTCTTGAAACTTGACACAATACAATAGTTCTACGTTCTATCTCTGAGGTATGCTTCCTCTTGATGTAGCCTTAAGCAGAGACTGGCGAATAACTCACTCAATGAAAGGCGTTGTTAGGCTGCCAAAAAACTACAGTCTCCTGAAATCACAACATATATTTTTTCTTCCGAACTTCAAGATACTTTCAAGTAATGAGCAGTACACCAGTCAAACTTGGATGCCCAAGTTTCGTTCTCCTAGGTCGAAGCATTCGTTTGCAGGAACAGTTTGAATTTTTAGGTTTCACTGCGTTTTCTCCTATATTGACAGATGCAGTTAGAACTCTAAATCAAACACGGTTTGTGCTAGCCTCTTAAAACTTGACACAATACAGTAGTTCTACGTTCTATCTCTATGGTTTGTTTCCTCTTGATGTAGCCTTAAGCAGAGACTGGCTAATAACTCACTCAATGAAAGGCGTTGTTAGGCTGCCAAAAACCTACAGTCTCCTGAAATCACAACATATATTTTTTCTTCCGACCTTCATCATACTTTCAAGTAATGAGCAGTACACCACTCAAACATGGATGTCCAAGTTTCGTTCTCCTAGGTCGAAGCATTCGTTTGCAGGAACAGTTTGAATTTTTAGGTTTCACTGCGTTTTCTCCTATATTGACAGATGCATTTAGAACTCTAAATCAAACACGGTTTGTGCTAGCTTCTTGAAACTTGACACAATACAATAGTTCTACATTCTATCTCTAAGGTTTGTTTCCTCTTGATGTAGCCTTAAGCAGAGACTGGCGAATAACTCACTCAATGAAAGGCGTTGTTAGGCTGCCAAAAAACTACAGTCTCCTGAAATCACAACATATATTTTTTCTTCCGACCTTCATGATACTTTCAAGTAATGAGCAGTACACCAGTCAAACTTGGATGCCCAAGTTTCGTTCTCCTAGGTCGAAGCATTCGTTTGCAGGAACATTTTGAATTTTTAGGTTTCACTGCGTTTTCTCCTATATTGACAGATGCAGTTAGAACTCTAAATCAAACACGGTTTGTGCTACCTTCTTGAAACTTCACACAATACAATAGTTCTACGTTCTATCTCTAAGGTTTGTTTCCTCTTGATGTAGCCTTAAGCAGAGACTTGCGAATAACTCACTCAATGAAAGGCGTTGTTAGGCTGCCAAAAAACTACAGTCTCCTGAAATCACAACATATATTTTTTCTTCCGAACTTCATGATACTTTCAAGTAATGAGCAGTACACCAGTCAAACTTGGATGCCCAAGTTTCGTTCTCCTAGGTCGAAGCATTCGTTTGCAGGAACAGTTTGAATTTTTAGGTTTCACTGCATTTTCTTCTATATTGACAGATGCAGTTGAACTCTAAATCAAACACGGTTTGTGCTAGCTTCTTGAAACTTGACACAATACAATAGTTCTACGTTCTATCTCTAAGGTTTGTTTCCTCTTGATGTAGCCTTAAGCAGAGACTGGCGAATAACTCACTCAATGAAAGGCGTTGTTAGGCTGCCAAAAAACTACAGTCTCCTGAAATCACAACATATATTTTTTCTTCCGACCTTCATGATACTTTCAAGTAATGAGCAGTACACCAGTCAAACTTGGATGCCCAAGTTTCGTTCTCCTAGGTCGAAGCATTCGTTTGCAGGAACAGTTTGAATTTTTAGGTTTCACGGCGTTTTCTCCTATATTGACAGATGCAGTTAGAACTCTAAATCAAACACGGTTTGTGCTAGCTTCTTGAAACTTGACACAATACAATAGTTCTACGTTCTATCTCTAAGGTTTGTTTCCTCTTGATGTAGCCTTAAGCAGAGACTGGCGAATAACTCACTCAATGAAAGGCGTTGTTAGGCTGCCAAAAAACTACAGTCTCCTGAAATCACAACATATATTTTTTCTTCCGACCTTCAAGATACTTTCAAGTAATGAGCAGTACACCAGTCAAACTTGGATGCCCAAGTTTCGTTCTCCTAGGTCGAAGAATTCATTTGCAGGAACAGTTTGAATTTTTAGGTTTCACTGCGTTTTCTCCTATATTGACAGATGCAGTTAACTCTAAATCAACCACGGTTTGTGCTAGCTTCTTGAAACTTGACACAATACAATAGTTCTATGTTCTATCTCTAAGGTTTGTTTTTTCTTGATGTAGCCTGAAGCAGAGACTGGCGAATAACTCACTCAATGAAAGGCGTTGTTAGGCTGCCAAAAAACTACAGTCTCCTGAAACCACAACATATATTTTTTCTTCCGAACTTCATGATACTTTCAAGTAATGAGCAGTACACCAGTCAAACTTGGATGCCCAAGTTTCGTTCTCCTAGGTCGAAGCATTCGTTTGCAGGAAGAGTTTGAATTTTTAGGTTTCACTGCGTTTTCTTCTATATTGACAGATGCAGCTGAACTCTAAATCAATCACGGTTTCTGCTAGCTTCTTGAAACTTGACAAAATACAATAGTTCTACGTTCTATCTCTAAGGTTTGTTTCCTCTTGATGTATCCTTAAGCAGAGACTGGCGAATAACTCACTCAATGAAAGGCGTTCTTAGGCTGCCAAAAAACTACAGTCTCCTGAAATCACAACATATATTTTTTCTTCCAACCTTCCTGATACTTTCAAGTAATGAGCAGTACACCAGTCAAACTTGGATGCCCAAATTTCGTTCTCCTAGGTCGAAGCATTCGTTTGCAGGAACAGTTTGAATTTTTAGGTTTCACTGCGTTTTCTCCTATATTGACAGCTGCAGTTAGAACTCTAAATCAAACACGGTTTGTGCCAGCTTCTTGAAACTTGACACAATACAGTAGTTCTACGTTCTATCTCTATGGTTTGTTTCCTCTTGATGTAGCCTTAAGCAGAGACTGGCGAATAACTCACTCACTGAAAGGCGTTGTTAGGCTGCCAAAAAACTACAGTCTCCTGAAATCACAACATATATTTTTTCTTCCGAGCTTCATGATACTTTCAAGTAATGAGCAGTACACCAGTCAAACTTGGATGCCCAAGTTTCGTTCTCCTAGGTCGAAGCATTCGTTTGCAGGAACAGTTTGAATTTTTAGGTTTCACTGCGTTTTCTCCTATATTGACAGATGCATTTAGAACTCTAAATCAAACACGGTTTGTGCTAGCTTCTTGAAACTTGACACAATACAATAGTTCTACATTCTATCTCTAAGGTTTGTTTCCTCTTGATGTAGCCTTAAGCAGAGACTGGCGAATAACTCACTCAATGAAAGGCGTTGTTAGGCTGCCAAAAAACTACAGTCTCCTGAAATCACAACATATATTTTTTCTTCCGACCTTCATGATACTTTCAAGTAATGAGCAGTACACCAGTCAAACTTGGATGCCCAAGTTTCGTTCTCCTAGGTCGAAGCATTCGTTTGCAGGAACATTTTGAATTTTTAGGTTTCACTGCGTTTTCTCCTATATTGACAGATGCAGTTAGAACTCTAAATCAAACACGGTTTGTGCTACCTTCTTGAAACTTCACACAATACAATAGTTCTACGTTCTATCTCTAAGGTTTGTTTCCTCTTGATGTAGCCTTAAGCAGAGACTTGCGAATAACTCACTCAATGAAAGGCGTTGTTAGGCTGCCAAAAAACTACAGTCTCCTGAAATCACAACATATATTTTTTCTTCCGAACTTCATGATACTTTCAAGTAATGAGCAGTACACCAGTCAAACTTGGATGCCCAAGTTTCGTTCTCCTAGGTCGAAGCATTCGTTTGCAGGAACAGTTTGAATTTTTAGGTTTCACTGCATTTTCTTCTATATTGACAGATGCAGTTGAACTCTAAATCAAACACGGTTTGTGCTAGCTTCTTGAAACTTGACACAATACAATAGTTCTACGTTCTATCTCTAAGGTTTGTTTCCTCTTGATGTAGCCTTAAGCAGAGACTGGCGAATAACTCACTCAATGAAAGGCGTTGTTAGGCTGCCAAAAAACTACAGTCTCCTGAAATCACAACATATATTTTTTCTTCCGACCTTCATGATACTTTCAAGTAATGAGCAGTACACCAGTCAAACTTGGATGCCCAAGTTTCGTTCTCCTAGGTCGAAGCATTCGTTTGCAGGAACAGTTTGAATTTTTAGGTTTCACGGCGTTTTCTCCTATATTGACAGATGCAGTTAGAACTCTAAATCAAACACGGTTTGTGCTAGCTTCTTGAAACTTGACACAATACAATAGTTCTACGTTCTATCTCTAAGGTTTGTTTCCTCTTGATGTAGCCTTAAGCAGAGACTGGCGAATAACTCACTCAATGAAAGGCGTTGTTAGGCTGCCAAAAAACTACAGTCTCCTGAAATCACAACATATATTTTTTCTTCCGACCTTCAAGATACTTTCAAGTAATGAGCAGTACACCAGTCAAACTTGGATGCCCAAGTTTCGTTCTCCTAGGTCGAAGAATTCATTTGCAGGAACAGTTTGAATTTTTAGGTTTCACTGCGTTTTCTCCTATATTGACAGATGCAGTTAACTCTAAATCAACCACGGTTTGTGCTAGCTTCTTGAAACTTGACACAATACAATAGTTCTATGTTCTATCTCTAAGGTTTGTTTTTTCTTGATGTAGCCTGAAGCAGAGACTGGCGAATAACTCACTCAATGAAAGGCGTTGTTAGGCTGCCAAAAAACTACAGTCTCCTGAAACCACAACATATATTTTTTCTTCCGAACTTCATGATACTTTCAAGTAATGAGCAGTACACCAGTCAAACTTGGATGCCCAAGTTTCGTTCTCCTAGGTCGAAGCATTCGTTTGCAGGAAGAGTTTGAATTTTTAGGTTTCACTGCGTTTTCTTCTATATTGACAGATGCAGCTGAACTCTAAATCAATCACGGTTTCTGCTAGCTTCTTGAAACTTGACAAAATACAATAGTTCTACGTTCTATCTCTAAGGTTTGTTTCCTCTTGATGTATCCTTAAGCAGAGACTGGCGAATAACTCACTCAATGAAAGGCGTTCTTAGGCTGCCAAAAAACTACAGTCTCCTGAAATCACAACATATATTTTTTCTTCCAACCTTCCTGATACTTTCAAGTAATGAGCAGTACACCAGTCAAACTTGGATGCCCAAATTTCGTTCTCCTAGGTCGAAGCATTCGTTTGCAGGAACAGTTTGAATTTTTAGGTTTCACTGTGTTTTCTCCTATATTGACAGCTGCAGTTAGAACTCTAAATCAAACACGGTTTGTGCCAGCTTCTTGAAACTTGACACAATACAGTAGTTCTACGTTCTATCTCTATGGTTTGTTTCCTCTTGATGTAGCCTTAAGCAGAGACTGGCGAATAACTCACTCACTGAAAGGCGTTGTTAGGCTGCCAAAAAACTACAGTCTCCTGAAATCACAACATATATTTTTTCTTCCGAGCTTCATGATACTTTCAAGTAATGAGCAGTACACCAGTCAAACTTGGATGCCCAAGTTTCGTTCTCCTAGGTCGAAGCATTCGTTTGCAGGAACAGTTTGAATTTTTAGGTTTCACGGCGTTTTCTCCTATATTGACAGATGCAGTTAGAACTCTAAATCAAACACGGTTTGTGCTAGCTTCTTGAAACTTGACACAATACAATAGTTCTACGTTCTATCTCTGAGGTTTGTTTCCTCTTGATGTAGCCTTAAGCAGAGACTGGCGAATAACTCACTCAATGAAAGGCGTTGCTAGGCTGCCAAAAAACTACAGTCTCCTGAAATCACAACATATATTTTTTCTTCCGACCTTCATGATACTTTCAAGTAATGAGCAGTACACCAGTCAAACTTGGATGCCCAAGTTTCGTTCTCCTAGTTCGAAGCATTCGTTTGCAGGAACAGTTTGAATTTTTAGGTTTCACTGCGTTTTCTCCTATATTGACAGATGCAGTTAGAACTCTAAATCAAACACGGTTTGTGCTAGCCTCTTGAAACTTGACACAATACAGTAGTTCTACGTTCTATCTCTATGGTTTGTTTCCTCTTGATGTAGCCTTAAGCAGAGACTGGCGAGTAACTCACTCAATGAAAGGCATTGTTAGGCTGCCAAAAAACTACAGTCTCCTGAAATCACAACATATATTTTTTCTTCTGACCTTCATGATACTTTCAAGTAATGAGCAGTACACCAGTCAAACTTGGATGCCCAAGTTTCGTTCTTCTAGGTCGAAGCATTCGTTTGCAGGAATAGTTTGAATTTTTAGGTTTCACTGCGTTTTCTCCTATATTGACAGATGCAGTTAGAACTCTAAATCAAACACGGTTTGTGCTAGCTTCTTGAAACTTGACACAATACAATAGTTCTATGTTCTATCTCTAAGGTTTGTTTCCTCTTGATGTAGCCTTAAGCAGAGACTGGCGAATAACTCACTCAATGAAAGGCGTTGTTAGGCTGCCAAAAAACTACAGTCTCCTGAAATCACAACATATATTTTTTCTTCCGAACTTCATGATACTTTCAAGTAATGAGCAGTACACCAGTCAAACTTGGATGCCCAAGTTTCGTTCTCCTAGGTCGAAGCATTCGTTTGCAGGAAGAGTTTGAATTTTTAGGTTTTACTGCGTTTTCTTCTATATTGACAGATGCAGCTGAACTCTAATCAATCACGGTTTCTGCTAGCTTCTTGAAACTTGACAAAATACAATAGTTCTACGTTCTATCTCTAAGGTTTGTTTCCTCTTGATGTATCCTTAAGCAGAGACTGGCGAATAACTCACTCAATGAAAGGCGTCTTAGGCTGCCAAAAAACTACAGTCTCCTGAAATCACAACATATATTTTTTCTTCCGACCTTCGTGATACTTTCAAGTAATGAGCAGTACACCAGTCAAACTTGGATGCCCAAGTTTCGTTCTCCTAGGTCGAAGCATTCGTTTGCAGGAACAGTTTGAATTTTTAGGTTTCACTGCGTTTTCTCCTATATTGACAGATGCAGTTAGAACTCTAAATCAAACACGGTTTGTGCTAGCTTCTTGAAACTTGACACAATACAATAGTTCTACGTTCCATCTCTAAGGTTTGTTTCCTCTTGATGTAGCCTTAAGCAGAGACTGGCGAATAACTCACTCAATGAAAGGCGTTGTTAGGCTGCCAAAATCTACAGTCTCCTGAAATCACAACATATATTTTTTCTTCCGACCTTCATGATACTTTCAAGTAATGAGCAGTACACCAGTCAAACTTGGATGCCCAAGTTTCGTTCTCCTAGGTCGAAGCATTCGTTGCAGGAACAGTTTGAATTTTTAGGTTTCACTGCGTTTTCTCCTATATTGACAGATGCAGTTAGAACTCTAAATCAAACACGGTTTGTGCTAGCTTCTTGAAACTTGACACAATACAATAGTTCTACGTTCTATCTCTAAGGTTTGTTTCCTCCTGATGTAGCCTTAAGCAGAGACTGGCGAATAACTCACTCAATGAAAGGCGTTGTTAGGCTGCCAAAAAACTACAGTCTCCTGAAATCACAACATATATTTTTTCTTCCGAACTTCATGATACTTTCAAGTAATGAGCAGTACACCAGTCAAACTTGGATGCCCAAGTTCCGTTCTCCTAGGTCGAAGCATTCGTTTGCAGGAACAGTTTGAATTTTTAGGTTTCACTGCATTTTCTTCTATATTGACAGATGCAGTTGAACTCTAAATCAAACACGGTTTGTGCTAGCTTCTTGAAACTTGACACAATACAATAGTTCTACGTTCTATCTCTAAGGTTTGTTTCCTCTTGATGTAGCCTTAAGCAGAGACTGGCGAATAACTCACTCAATGAAAGGCATTGTTAGGCTGCCAAAAAACTACAGTCTCCTGAAATCACAACATATATTTTTTCTTCCGAACTTCATGATACTTTCAAGTAATGAGCAGTACACCAGTCAAACTTGGATGCCCAAGTTTCGTTCTCCTAGGTCGAAACATTCGTTTGCAGGAACAGTTTGAATTTTTAGGTTTCACTGCGTTTTCTCCTATATTGACAGATGCAGTTAGAACTCTAAATCAAACACGGTTTGTGCTAGCTTCTTGAAACTTGACACAATACAATAGCTCTATGTTCTATCTCTAAGGTTTGTTTCCTCTTGATGTAGCCTTAAGCAGAGACTGGCGAATAACTCACTCAATGAAAGGCGTTGTTAGGCTGCCAAAAAACTACAGTCTCCTGAAATCACAACATATATTTTTTCTTCCGAACTTCATGATACTTTCAAGTAATGAGCAGTACACCAGTCAAACTTGGATGCCCAAGGTTCGTTCTCCTAGGTCGAAGCATTCGTTTGCAGGAAGAGTTTGAATTTTTAGGTTTTACTGCGTTTTCTTCTATATTGACAGATGCAGCTGAACTCTAAATCAATCACGGTTTGTGCTAGCTTCTTGAAACTTGACACAATACAATAGTTCTACGTTCTATCTCTAAGGTTTGTTTCCTCTTGATGTAGCCTTAAGCAGAGACTGGCGAATAACTCACTCAATGAAAGGCGTTGTTAGGCTGCCAAAAAACTACAGTCTCCTGAAATCACAACATATATTTTTTCTTCCGACCTTCAAGATACTTTCAAGTAATGAGCAGTACACCAGTCAAACTTGGATGCCCAAGTTTCGTTCTCCTAGGTGGAAGAATTCGTTTGCAGGAATGTTTGAATTTTTAGGTTTCACTGCGTTTTCTCCTATATTGACAGATGCAGTTAGAACTCTAAATCAAACACGGTTTGTGCTAGCTTCTTGAAACTTGACACAATACAATAGTTCTACGTTCTATCTCTAAGGTTTGTTTCCTCTTGATGTAGCCTTAAGCAGAGACTGGCGAATAACTCACTCAATGAAAGGCGTTGTTAGGCTGCCAAAAAACTACAGTCTCCTGAAATCACAACATATATTTTTTCTTCCGACCTTCAAGATACTTTCAAGTAATGAGCAGTACACCAGTCAAACTTGGATGCCCAAGTTTCGTTCTCCTAGGTGGAAGAATTCGTTTGCAGGAATGTTTGAATTTTTAGGTTTCACTGCGTTTTCTCCTATATTGACAGATGCATTTAGAACTCTAAATCAAACATGGTTTGTGCTAGCTTCTTGAAACTTGACACAATACAATAGTTCTATGTTCTATCTCTAAGGTTTGTTTCCTCTTGATGTAGCCTTAAGCAGAGACTGGCGAATAACTCACTCAATGAAAGGCGTTGTTAGGCTGCCAAAAAACTACAGTCTCCTGAAATCACAACATATATTTTTTCTTCCGAACTTCATGATACTTTCAAGTAATGAGCAGTACACCAGTCAAACATGGATGCCCAAGTTTCGTTCTCCTAGGTCGAAGCATTCGTTTGCAGGAAGAGTTTGAATTTTTAGGTTTTACTGCGTTTTCTTCTATATTGACAGATGCAGCTGAACTCTAAATCAATCACGGTTTCTGCTAGCTTCTTGAAACTTGACAAAATACAATAGTTCTACGTTCTATCTCTAAGGTTTGTTTCCTCTTGATGTATCCTTAAGCAGAGACTGGCGAATAACTCACTCAATGAAAGGCGTTCTTAGTCTGCCAAAAAACTACAGTCTCCTGAAATCAAAACATATATTTTTTCTTCCGACCTTCGTGATACTTTCAAGTAATGAGCAGTACACCAGTCAAACTTGGATGCCCAAGTTTCGTTCTCCTAGGTCGAAGCATTCGTTTGCAGGAACAGTTTGAATTTTTAGGTTTCACTGCGTTTTCTCCTATATTGACAGATGCAGTTAGAACTCTAAATCAAACACGGTTTGTGCTAGCCTCTTGAAACTTGACACAATACAGTAGTTCTACGTTCTATCTCTATGGTTTGTTTCCTCTTGATGTAGCCTTAAGCAGAGACTGGCGAATAACTCACTCAATGAAAGGCGTTGTTAGGCTGCCAAAAAACTACAGTCTCCTGAAATCACAACATATATTTTTTCTTCCGACCTTCATGATACTTTCAAGTAATGAGCAGTACACCAGTCAAACTTGGATGCCCAAGTTTCGTTCTCCTAGGTCGAAGCATTCGTTTGCAGGAACAGTTTGAATTTTTAGGTTTCACTGCGTTTTCTCCTATATTGACAGATGCAGTTAGAACTCTAAATCAAACACGGTTTGTGCTAGCTTCTTGAAACTTGACACAATACAATAGTTCTACGTTCCATCTCTAAGGTTTGTCTCCTCTTGATGTAGCCTTAAGCAGAGACTGGCGAATAACTCACTCAATGAAAGGCGTTGTTAGGCTGCCAAAATCTACAGTCTCCTGAAATCACAACATATATTTTTTCTTCCGACCTTCATGATACTTTCAAGTAATGAGCAGTACACCAGTCAAACTTGGTTGCCCAAGTTTCGTTCTCCTAGGTCGAAGCATTCGTTGCAGGAACAGTTTGAATTTTTAGGTTTCACTGCGTTTTCTCCTATATTGACAGATGCAGTTAGAACTCTAAATCAAACACGGTTTGTGCTAGCTTCTTGAAACTTGACACAATACAATAGTTCTACGTTCTATCTCTAAGGTTTGTTTCCTCTTGATGTAGCCTTAAGCAGAGACTGGCGAATAACTTACTCAATGAAAGGCGTTGTTAGGCTGCCAAAAAGTAGCATCTCCTGAAATCACAACATATATTTTTTCTTCCGACCTTCATGATACTTTCAAGTAATGAGCAGTACACCAGTCAAACTTGGATGCCCAAGTTTCGTTCTCCTAGGTCGAAGCATTCGTTTGCAGGAACAGTTTGAATTTTTAGGTTTCACTGCATTTTGTCCTATATTGACAGCTGCAGTTAGAACTCTAAATCAAACACGGTTTGTGCTAGCCTCTTGAAACTTGACACAATACAGTAGTTCTACGTTCTATCTCTATGGTTTGTTTCCTCTTGATGTAGCCTTAAGCAGAGACTGGCGAATAACTCACTCAATGAAAGGCGTTCTTAGGCTGCCAAAAAACTAGAGTCTCCTGAAATCACAACATATATTTTTTCTTCCGATCTTCATGATACTTTCAAGTAATTAGCAGTACACCAGTCAAACTTGGATGCCCAAGTTTCGTTCTCCTAGGTCGAAGCATTCGTTTGCAGGAACAGTTTGAATTTTTAGGTTTCACTGCGTTTTCTCCTATATTGACAGATGCAGTTAGAACTCTAAATCAAACACGGTTTGTGCTAGCTTCTTGAAACTTGACACAATACAATAGTTCTACGTTCTATCTCTAAGGTTTGTTTCCTCTTGATGTAGCCTTAAGCAGAGACTGGCGAATAACTCACTCAATGAAAGGCGTTGTTAGGCTGCCAAAAAACTACAGTCTCCTGAAATCACAACATATATTTTTTCTTCCGAACTTCATGATACTTTCAAGTAATGAGCAGTACACCAGTCGAACTTGGATGCCCAAGTTTCGTTCTCCTAGGTCGAAGCATTCTTTTGCAGGAAGAGTTTGAATTTTTAGGTTTTACTGCGTTTTCTTCTATATTGACAGATGCAGCTGAACTCTAAATCAATCACGGTTTCTGCTAGCTTCTTGAAACTTGACAGAATACAATAGTTCTACGTTCTATCTCTAAGGTTTGTTTCCTCTTGATGTATCCTTAAGCAGAGACTGGCGAATAACTCACTCAATGAAAGGCGTTCTTAGGCTGCCAAAAAACTACAGTCTCCTGAAATCACAACATATATTTTTTCTTCCGACCTTCCTGATACTTTCAAGTAATGAGCAGTACACCAGTCAAACTTGGATGCCCAAGTTTCGTTCTCCTAGGTCGAAGCATTCGTTTGCAGGAACAGTTTGAATTTTTAGGTTTCACTGCGTTTTCTCCTATATTGACAGATGCAGTTAGAACTCTAAATCAAACACGGTTAGTGCTAGCCTCTTGAAACTTGACACAATACAGTAGTTCTATGTTCTATCTCTATGGTTTGTTTCCTCTTGATGTAGCCTTAAGCAGAGACTGGCGAATAACTCACTCAATGAAAGGCGTTGTGAGGCTGCCAAAAAACTACAGTCTCCTGAAATCACAAAATATATTTTTTCTTCCGACCTTCATGATACTTTCAAGTAATGAGCAGTACACCAGTCAAACTTGGATGCCCAAGTTTCGTTCTCCTAGGTCGAAGCATTCGTTTGCAGGAACAGTTTGAATTTTTAGGTTTCACTGCGTTTTCTCCTATATTGACAGATGCAGTTAGAACTCTAAATCAAACACGGTTTGGGCTAGCTTCTTGAAACTTGACACAATACAATAGTTCTACGTTCCATCTCTAAGGTTTGTTTCCTCTTGATGTAGCCTTAAGCAGAGACTGGCGAATAACTAACTCAATGAAAGGCGTTGTTAGGCTGCCAAAATCTACAGTCTCCTGAAATCACAACATATATTTTTTCTTCCGACCTTCATGATACTTTCAAGTAATGAGCAGTACACCAGTCAAACTTGGATGCCCAAGTTTCGTTCTCCTAGGTCGAAGCATTCGTTGCAGGAACAGTTTGAATTTTTAGGTTTCACTGCGTTTTCTCCTATATTGACAGATGCAGTTAGAACTCTAAATCAAACACGGTTTGTACTAGCTTCTTGAAACTTGACACAATACAATAGTTCTACGTTCTATCTCTAAGGTTTGTTTCCTCTTGATGTAGCCTTAAGCAGAGACTGGCGAATAACTCACTCAATGAAAGGCGTTGTTAGGCTGCCAAAAAGTAGCATCTCCTGAAATCACAACATATATTTTTTCTTCCGACCTTCATGATACTTTCAAGTAATGAGCAGTACACCAGTCAAACTTGGATGCCCAAGTTTCGTTCTCCTAGGTCGAAGCATTCGTTTGCAGGAACAGTTTGAATTTTTAGGTTTCACTGCATTTTGTCCTATATTGACAGCTGCAGTTAGAACTCTAAATCAAACACGGTTTGTGCTAGCCTCTTGAAACTTGACACAATACAGTAGTTCTACGTTCTATCTCTATGGTTTGTTTCCTCTTGATGTAGCCTTAAGCAGAGACTGGCGAATAACTCACTCAATGAAAGGCGTTCTTAGGCTGCCAAAAAACTAGAGTCTCCTGAAATCACAACATATATTTTTTCTTCCGATCTTCATGATACTTTCAAGTAATTAGCAGTACACCAGTCAAACTTGGATGCCCAAGTTTCGTTCTCCTAGGTCGAAGCATTCGTTTGCAGGAACAGTTTGAATTTTTAGGTTTCACTGCGTTTTCTCCTATATTGACAGATGCAGTTAGAACTCTAAATCAAACTCGGTTTGTGCTAGCTTCTTGAAACTTGACACAATACAATAGTTCTACGTTCTATCTCTAAGGTTTGTTTCCTCTTGATGTAGCCTTAAGCAGAGACTGGCGAATAACTCACTCAATGAAAGGCGTTGTTAGGCTGCCAAAAAACTACAGTCTCCTGAAATCACAACATATATTTTTTCTTCCGACCTTCAAGATACTTTCAAGTAATGAGCAGTACACCAGTCAAACTTGGATGCCCAAGTTTCCTTCTCCTAGGTGGAAGAATTCGTTTGCAGGAACAGTTTGAATTTTTAGGTTTCACTGCGTTTTCTCCTATATTGACAGATGCAGTTAGAACTCTAAATCAAACACGGTTTGTGCTAGCTTCTTGAAACTTGACACAATACAATAGTTCTATGTTCTATCTCTAAGGTTTGTTTCCTCTTGATGTAGCCTTAAGCAGAGACTGGCGAATAACTCACTCAATGAAAGGCGTTGTTAGGCTGCCAAAAAACTACAGTCTCCTGAAATCACAACATATATTTTTTCTTCCGAACTTCATGATACTTTCAAGTAATGAGCAGTACACCAGTCGAACTTGGATGCCCAAGTTTCGTTCTCCTAGGTCGAAGCATTCGTTTGCAGGAAGAGTTTGAATTTTTAGGTTTTACTGCGTTTTCTTCTATATTGACAGATGCAGCTGAACTCTAAATCAATCACGGTTTCTGCTACCTTCTTGAAACTTGACAGAATACAATAGTTCTACGTTCTATCTCTAAGGTTTGTTTCCTCTTGATGTATCCTTAAGCAGAGACTGGCGAATAACTCACTCAATGAAAGGCGTTCTTAGGCTGCCAAAAAACTACAGTCTCCTGAAATCACAACATATATTTTTTCTTCCGACCTTCCTGATACTTTCAAGTAATGAGCAGTACACCAGTCAAACTTGGATGCCCAAGTTTCGTTCTCCTAGGTCGAAGCATTCGTTTGCAGGAACAGTTTGAATTTTTAGGTTTCACTGCGTTTTCTCCTATATTGACAGATGCAGTTAGAACTCTAAATCAAACACGGTTTGTGCTAGCCTCTTGAAACTTGACACAATACAGTAGTTCTACGTTCTATCTCTATGGTTTGTTTCCTCTTGATGTAGCCTTAAGCAGAGACTGGCGAATAACTCACTCAATGAAAGGCGTTGTTAGGCTGCCAAAAAACTACAGTCTCCTGAAATCACAACATATATTTTTTCTTCCGACCTTCATGATACTTTCAAGTAATGAGCAGTACACCAGTCAAACTTGGATGCCCAAGTTTCGTTCTCCTAGGTCGAAGCATTCGTTTGCAGGAACAGTTTGAACTTTTAGGTTTCACTGCGTTTTCTCCTATATTGACAGATGCAGTTAGAACTCTAAATCAAACACGGTTTGTGCTAGCTTCTTGAAACTTGACACAATACAATAGTTCTACGTTCCATCTCTAAGGTTTGTTTCCTCTTGATGTAGCCTTAAGCAGAGACTGGCGAATAACTCACTCAATGAAAGGCGTTGTTAGGCTGCCAAAATCTACAGTCTCCTGAAATCACAACATATATTTTTTCTTCCGACCTTCATGATACTTTCAAGTAATGAGCAGTACACCAGTCAAACTTGGATGCCCAAGTTTCGTTCTCCTAGGTCGAAGCATTCGTTGCAGGAACAGTTTGAATTTTTAGGTTTCACTGCGTTTTCTCCTATATTGACAGATGCAGTTAGAACTCTAAATCAAACACGGTTTGTGCTAGCTTCTTGAAACTTGACACAATACAATAGTTCTACGTTCTATCTCTAAGGTTTGTTTCCTCTTGATGTAGCCTTAAGCAGAGACTGGCGAATAACTCACTCAATGAAAGGCGTTGTTAGGCTGCCAAAAAGTAGCATCTCCTGAAATCACAACATATATTTTTTCTTCCGAACTTCATGATACTTTCAAGTAATGAGCAGTACACCAGTCAAACTTGGATGCCCAAGTTTCGTTCTCCTAGGTCGAAGCATTCGTTTGCAGGAACAGTTTGAATTTTTAGGTTTCACTGCATTTTGTCCTATATTGACAGCTGCAGTTAGAACTCTAAATCAAACACGGTTTGTGCTAGCCTCTTGAAACTTGACACAATACAGTAGTTCTACGTTCTATCTCTATGGTTTGTTTCCTCTTGATGTAGCCTTAAGCAGAGACTGGCGAATAACTCACTCAATGAAAGGCGTTCTTAGGCTGCCAAAAAACTAGAGTCTCCTGAAATCACAACATATATTTTTTCTTCCGATCTTCATGATACTTTCAAGTAATTAGCAGTACACCAGTCAAACTTGGATGCCCAAGTTTCGTTCTCCTAGGTCGAAGCATTCGTTTGCAGGAACAGTTTGAATTTTTAGGTTTCACTGCGTTTTCTCCTATATTGACAGATGCAGTTAGAACTCTAAATCAAACACGGTTTGTGCTAGCTTCTTGAAACTTGACACAATACAATAGTTCTACGTTCTATCTCTAAGGTTTGTTTCCTCTTGATGTAGCCTTAAGCAGAGACTGGCGAATAACTCACTCAATGAAAGGCGTTGTTAGGCTGCCAAAAAACTACAGTCTCCTGAAATCACAACATATATTTTTGCTTCCGACCTTCAAGATACTATCAAGTAATGAGCAGTACACCAGTCAAACTTGGATGCCCAAGTTTCGTTCTCCTAGTTCGAAGCATTCGTTTGCAGGAACAGTTTGAATTTTTAGGTTTCACTGCGTTTTCTCCTATATTGACAGATGCAGTTAGAACTCTAAATCAATCACGGTTTGTGCTAGCTTCTTGAAACTTGACACAATACAATAGTTCTATGTTCTATCTCTAAGGTTTGTTTCCTCTTGATGTAGCCTTAAGCAGAGACTGGCGAATAACTCACTCAATGAAAGGCGTTGTTAGGCTGCCAAAAAACTACAGTCTCCTTAAATCACAACATATATTTTTTCTTCCGAACTTCATGATACTTACAAGTAATGAGCAGTACACCAGTCAAACTTGGATGCCCAAGTTTCGTTCTCCTAGGTCGAAGCATTCGTTTGCAGGAAGAGTTTGAATTTTTAGGTTTCACTGCGTTTTCTTCTATATTGACAGATGCAGCTGAACTCTAAATCAATCACGGTTTCTGCTAGCTTCTTGAAACTTGACAAAATACAATAGTTCTACGTTCTATCTCTAAGGTTTGTTTCCTCTTGATGTATCCTTAAGCAGAGACTGGCGAATAACTCACTCAATGAAAGGCGTTCTTAGGCTGCCAAAAAACTACAGTCTCCTGAAATCACAACATATATTTTTTCTTCCGACCTTCCTGATACTTTCAAGTAATGAGCAGTACACCAGTCAAACTTGGATGCCCAAGTTTCGTTCTCCTAGGTCGAAGCATTCGTTTGCAGGAACAGTTTGAATTTTTATGTTTCACTGCGTTTTCTCCTTTATTGACAGATGCAGTTAGAACTCTAAATCAAACACGGTTTGTGCTAGCTTCTTGAAACTTGACACAATACAATAGTTCTACGTTCCATCTCTAAGGTTTGTTTCCTCTTGATGTAGCCTTAAGCAGAGACTGCCGAATAACTCACTCAATGAAAGGCGTTGTTAGGCTGCCAAAAAACTACAGTCTCCTGAAATCACAACGTATATTTTTTCTTCCGACCTTCATGATACTTTTAAGTAATGAGCAGTACACCAGTCAAACTTGGATGCCCAAGTTTCGTTCTCCTAGGTCGAAGCATTCGTTTGCAGGAACAGTTTGAATTTTTAGGTTTCACTGCGTTTTCTCCTATATTGACAGATGCAGTTAGAACTCTAAATCAAACACGGTTTGTGCTAGCTTCTTGAAACTTGACACAATACAATAGTTCTACGTTCCATCTCTAAGGTTTGTTTCCTCTTGATGTAGCCTTAAGCAGAGACTGGCGAATAACTCACTCAATGAAAGGCGTTGTTAGGCTGCCAAAAAACTACAGTCTCCTGAAATCACAACATATATTTTTTCTTCCGACCTTCATGATACTTTCAATTAATGAGCAGTACACCAGTCAAACTTGGATGCCCAAGTTTCGTTCTCCTAGGTCGAAGCATTCGTTGCAGGAACAGTTTGAATTTTTAGGTTTCACTGCGTTTTCTCCTATATTGACAGATGCTGTTAGAACTCTAAATCAAATACGGTTTGTGCTAGCCTCTTGAAACTTGACACAATACAGTAGTTCTACGTTCTATCTCTATGGTTTGTTTCCTCTTGATGTAGCCTTAAGCAGAGACTTGCGAATAACTCACTCAATGAAAGGCATTGTTAGGCTGCCAAAAAACTACAGTCTCCTGAAATCACAACATATATTTTTTCTTCCGACCTTCAAGATACTTTCAAGTAATGAGCAGTACACCAGTCAAACTTGGATGCCCAAGTTTCGTTCTCCTAGGTCGAAGCATTCGTTTGCAGGAACAGTTTGAATTTTTAGGTTTCACTGCGTTTTCTCCTATATTGACAGCTGCAGTTAGAACTCGAAATCAAACACGGTTTGTGCTAGCTTCTTGAAACTTGACACAATACAGTAGTTCTACGTTCTATCTCTGAGGTTTGCTTCCCCTTGATGTAGCCTTAAGCAGAGACTGGCGAATAACTCACTCAATGAAAGGCGTTGTTAGGCTGCCAAAAAACTACAGTCTCCTGAAATCACAACATATATTTTTTCTTCTGACCTTCATGATACTTTCAAGTAATGAGCAGTACACCAGTCAAACTTGGATGCCCAAGTTTCGTTCTCCTAGGTCGAAGCATTCGTTGCAGGAACAGTTTGAATTTTTAGGTTTCACTGCGTTTTCTCCTATATTGACAGATGCTGTTAGAACTCTAAATCAAACACGGTTTGTGCTAGCTTCTTGAAACTTGACACAATACAATAGTTCTACGTTCTATCTCTAAGGTTTGTTTCCTCTTGATGTAGCCTTAAGCAGAGACCTGCGAATAACTCACTCAATGAAAGGCATTGTTAGGCTGCCAAAAAACTACAGTCTCCTGAAATCACAACATATATTTTTTCTTCCGACCTTCAAGATACTTTCAAGTAATGAGCAGTACACCAGTCAAACTTGGATGCCCAAGTTTCGTTCTCCTAGGTCGAAGCATTCGTTTGCAGGAACAGTTTGAATTTTTAGGTTTCACTGCGTTTTCTCCTATATTGACAGCTGCAGTTAGAACTCGAAATCAAACACGGTTTGTGCTAGCTTCTTGAAACTTGACACAATACAGTAGTTCTACGTTCTATCTCTGAGGTTTGCTTCCCCTTGATGTAGCCTTAAGCAGAGACTGGCGAATAACTCACTCAATGAAAGGCGTTGTTAGGCTGCCAAAAAACTACAGTCTCCTGAAATCACAACATATATTTTTTCTTCTGACCTTCATGATACTTTCAAGTAATGAGCAGTACACCAGTCAAACTTGGATGCCCAAGTTTCGTTCTCCTAGGTCGAAGCTTTCGCTTGCAGGAACAGTTTGAATTTTTAGGTTTCACTGCGTTTTCTCCTATATTGACAGATGCAGTTAGAACTCTAAATCAAATACGGTTTGTGCTAGCTTCTTGAAACTTGACACAATACAATAGTTCTACGTTCCATCTCTAAGGTTTGTTTCCTCTTGATGTAGCCTTAAGCAGAGACTGGCGAATAACTCACTCAATGAAAGGCGTTGTTTGGCTGCCAAAAAGCTACAGTCTCCTGAAATCACAACATATATTTTTTCTTACGACCTTCATGATACTTTCAAGTAATGAGCAGTACACCAGTCAAACTTGGATGCCCAAGTTTCGTTCTCCTAGGTCGAAGCATTCGTTGCAGGAACAGTTTGAATTTTTAGGTTTCACTGCGTTTTCTCCTATATTGACAGATGCTGTTAGAACTCTAAATCAAACACGGTTTGTGCTAGCTTCTTGAAACTTGACACAATACAATAGTTCTACGTTCTATCTCTAAGGTTTGTTTCCTCTTGATGTAGCCTTAAGCAGAGACTTGCGAATAACTCACTCAATGAAAGGCATTGTTAGGCTGCCAAAAAACTACAGTCTCCTGAAATCACAACATATATTTTTTCTTCCGACCTTCAAGATACTTTCAAGTAATGAGCAGTACACCAGTCAAACTTGGATGCCCAAGTTTCGTTCTCCTAGGTCGAAGCATTCGTTTGCAGGAACAGTTTGAATTTTTAGGTTTCACTGCGTTTTCTCCTATATTGACAGATGCAGTTAGAACTCTAAATCAAACACGGTTAGTGCTAGCTTCTTGAAACTTGACACAATACAATAGTTCTACGTTCTATCTCTGAGGTTTGCTTCCTCTTGATGTAGCCTTAAGCAGAGACTGGCGAATAACTCACTCAATGAAAGGCATTGATAGGCTGCCAAAAAACTACAGTCTCCTGAAATCACAACATATATTTTTTCTTCTGACCTTCATGATACTTTCAAGTAATGAGCAGTACACCAGTCAAACTTGGATGCCCAAGTTTCGTTCTCCTAGATCGAAGCATTCGTTTGCAGGAACAGTTTGAATTTTTAGGTTTCACTGCGTTTTGTCCTATATTGACAGCTGCAGTTAGAACTCTAAATCAAACACGGTTTGTGCTAGCCTCTTGAAACTTGACACAATACAGTAGTACTACATTCTATCTCTATGGTTTGTTTCCTCTTGATGTAGCCTTAAGCAGAGACTGGCGAATAACTCACTCAATGAAAGGCGTTGTTAGGCTGCCAAAAAACTACAGTCTCCTGAAATCACAACATATATTTTTTCTTCCGACTTCATGATACTTTCAAGTAATGAGCAGTACACCAATCAAACTTGGATGCCCAAGTTTCGTTCTCCTAGGTAGAAGCATTCGTTTGCAGGAACAGTTTGAATTTTTAGGTTTCACTGTGTTTTCTCCTATATTGACAGATGCAGTTAGAACTCTAAATCAAACACGGTTTGTGCTAACTTCTTGAAACTTGACACAATACAATAGTTCTACGTTCTATCTCTAAGGTTTGTTCCCACTTGATGTAGCCTTAAGCAGAGACTTGCGAATAACTCACTCAATGAAAGGCGTTGTTAGGCTGCCAAAAAACTACAGTCTCCTGAAATCACAACATATATTTTTTCTTCTGACCTTCAAGATACTTTCAAGTAATGAGCAGTACACCAGTCAAACTTGGATGCCCAAGTTTCTTTCTCCTAGGTCGAAGCATTCCTTTGCAGGAACAGTTTGAATTTTTAGGTTTCACTGCGTTTTCTCCTATATTGACAGATGCAGTTAGAACTCTAAATCAAACACGGTTTGTGCTAGCTTCTTGAAACTTGACACAATACAATAGTTCTACGTTCTATCTCAGAGGTTTGTTTCCTCTTGATGTAGCCTTAAGCAGAGACTGGCGAATAACTCACTCAATGAAAGGCGTTCTTAGGCTGCCAAAAATCTACAGTCTCCTGAAATCACAACATATATTTTTTCTTCCGATCTTCATGATACTTTCAAGTAATGAGCAGTACACCAGTCAATCTTGGATGCCCAAGTTTCGTTCTCCTAGGTCGAAGCAGTCGTTTGCAGGAACAGTTTGAATTTTTAGGTTTCACTGCGTTTTCTCCTATATTGACAGATGCAGTTAGAACTCTAAATCAAACACGGTTTGTGCTAGCTTCTTGAAACTTGACAAAATACAATAGTTCTACGTTCTATCTCTAAGGTTTGTTTCCTCTTGATGTAGCCTTAAGCAGAGACTGGCGAATAACTCACTCAATGAAAGGCGTTGTTAGGCTGAAAAAAAACTACAGTCTCCTGAAATCACAACATATATTTTTTCTTCCGACCTTCATGATACTTTCAAGTAATGAGCAGTACACCAGTCAAACTTGGATGCCCAAGTTTCGTTCTCCTAGGTCGAAGCATTCGTTTGCAGGAACAGTTTGAATTTTTAGGTTTCACTGCGTTTTCTCCTATATTGACAGCTGCAGTTTGAACTCTAAATCAAACACGGTTTGTGCTAGCTTCTTGAAACTTGACACAATACAGTAGTTCTACGTTCTATCTCTAGGGTTTGTTTCCTCTTGATGTAGCCTTAAGCAGAGACTGGCGAATAACACACTCAATGAAAGGCGTTGTTAGGCTGCCAAAAAACTACAGTCTCCTGAAATCACAACGTATATTTTTTCTTCCGACCTTCATGATACTTTTAAGTAATGAGCAGTACACCAGTCAAACTTGGATGCCCAAGTTTCGTTCTCCTAGGTCGAAGCATTCGTTTGCAGGAACAGTTTGAATTTTTAGGTTTCACTGCGTTTTCTCCTATATTGACAGATGCATTTAGAACTCTAAATCAAACACGGTTTGTGCTAGCTTCTTGAAACTTGACACAATACAATAGTTCTACGTTCCATCTCTAAGGTTTGTTTCCTCTTGATGTAGCCTTAAGCAGAGACTGGCGAATAACTCACTCAATGAAAGGCGTTGTTAGGCTGCCAAAAAACTACAGTCTCCTGAAATCACAACATATATTTTTTCTTCCGACCTTCATGATACTTTCAATTAATGAGCAGTACACCAGTCAAACTTGGATGCCCAAGTTTCGTTCTCCTAGGTCGAAGCATTCGTTGCAGGAACAGTTTGAATTTTTAGGTTTCACTGCGTTTTCTCCTATATTGACAGATGCTGTTAGAACTCTAAATCAAACACGGTTTGTGCTAGCCTCTTGAAACTTGACACAATACAGTAGTTCTACGTTCTATCTCTATGGTTTGTTTCCTCTTGATGTAGCCTTAAGCAGAGACTTGTGAATAACTCACTCAATGAAAGGCATTGTTAGGCTGCCAAAAAACTACAGTCTCCTGAAATCACAACATATATTTTTTCTTCCGACCTTCAAGATACTTTCAAGTAATGAGCAGTACACCAGTCAAACTTGGATGCCCAAGTTTCGTTCTCCTAGGTCGAAGCATTCGTTTGCAGGAACAGTTTGAATTTTTAGGTTTCACTGCGTTTTCTCCTATATTGACAGCTGCAGTTAGAACTCGAAATCAAACACGGTTTGTGCTAGCTTCTTGAAACTTGACACAATACAGTAGTTCTACGTTCTATCTCTGAGGTTTGCTTCCCCTTGATGTAGCCTTAAGCAGAGACTGGCGAATAACTCACTCAATGAAAGGCGTTGTTAGGCTGCCAAAAAACTACAGTCTCCTGAAATCACAACATATATTTTTTCTTCTGACCTTCATGATACTTTCAAGTAATGAGCAGTACACCAGTCAAACTTGGATGCCCAAGTTTCGTTCTCCTAGGTCGAAGCTTTCGCTTGCAGGAACAGTTTGAATTTTTAGGTTTCACTGCGTTTTCTCCTATATTGACAGATGCAGTTAGAACTCTAAATCAAATACGGTTTGTGCTAGCTTCTTGAAACTTGACACAATACAATAGTTCTACGTTCCATCTCTAAGGTTTGTTTCCTCTTGATGTAGCCTTAAGCAGAGACTGGCGAATAACTCACTCAATGAAAGGCGTTGTTTGGCTGCCAAAAAGCTACAGTCTCCTGAAATCACAACATATATTTTTTCTTACGACCTTCATGATACTTTCAAGTAATGAGCAGTACACCAGTCAAACTTGGATGCCCAAGTTTCGTTCTCCTAGGTCGAAGCATTCGTTGCAGGAACAGTTTGAATTTTTAGGTTTCACTGCGTTTTCTCCTATATTGACAGATGCTGTTAGAACTCTAAATCAAACACGGTTTGTGCTAGCTTCTTGAAACTTGACACAATACAATAGTTCTACGTTCTATCTCTAAGGTTTGTTTCCTCTTGATGTAGCCTTAAGCAGAGACTTGCGAATAACTCACTCAATGAAAGGCATTGTTAGGCTGCCAAAAAACTACAGTCTCCTGAAATCACAACATATATTTTTTCTTCCGACCTTCAAGATACTTTCAAGTAATGAGCAGTACACCAGTCAAACTTGGATGCCCAAGTTTCGTTCTCCTAGGTCGAAGCATTCGTTTGCAGGAACAGTTTGAATTTATAGGTTTCACTGCGTTTTCTCCTATATTGACAGATGCAGTTAGAACTCTAAATCAAACACGGTTAGTGCTAGCTTCTTGAAACTTGACACAATACAATAGTTCTACGTTCTATCTCGGAGGTTTGCTTCCTCTTGATGTAGCCTTAAGCAGAGACTGGCGAATAACTCACTCAATGAAAGGCATTGATAGGCTGCCAAAAAACTACAGTCTCCTGAAATCACAACATATATTTTTTCTTCTGACCTTCATGATACTTTCAAGTAATGAGCAGTACACCAGTCAAACTTGGATGCCCAAGTTTCGTTCTCCTAGATCGAAGCATTCGTTTGCAGGAACAGTTTGAATTTTTAGGTTTCACTGCGTTTTGTCCTATATTGACAGCTGCAGTTAGAACTCTAAATCAAACACGGTTTGTGCTAGCCTCTTGAAACTTGACACAATACAGTAGTACTACATTCTATCTCTATGGTTTGTTTCCTCTTGATGTAGCCTTAAGCAGAGACTGGCGAATAACTCACTCAATGAAAGGCGTTGTTAGGCTGCCAAAAAACTACAGTCTCCTGAAATCACAACATATATTTTTTCTTCCGACTTCATGATACTTTCAAGTAATGAGCAGTACACCAATCAAACTTGGATGCCCAAGTTTCGTTCTCCTAGGTAGAAGCATTCCTTTGCAGGAACAGTTTGAATTTTTAGGTTTCACTGTGTTTTCTCCTATATTGACAGATGCAGTTAGAACTCTAAATCAAACACGGTTTGTGCTAACTTCTTGAAACTTGACACAATACAATAGTTCTACGTTCTATCTCTAAGGTTTGTTCCCACTTGATGTAGCCTTAAGCAGAGACTTGCGAATAACTCACTCAATGAAAGGTGTTTTTAGGCTGCCAAAAAACTACAGTCTCCTGAAATCACAACATATATTTTTTCTTCTGACCTTCAAGATACTTTCAAGTAATGAGCAGTACACCAGTCAAACTTGGATGCCCAAGTTTCTTTCTCCTAGGTCGAAGCATTCCTTTGCAGGAACAGTTTGAATTTTTAGGTTTCACTGCGTTTTCTCCTATATTGACAGATGCAGTTAGAACTCTAAATCAAACACGGTTTGTGCTAGCTTCTTGAAACTTGAAACAATACAATAGTTCTACGTTCTATCTCAGAGGTTTGTTTCCTCTTGATGTAGCCTTAAGCAGAGACTGGCGAATAACTCACTCAATGAAAGGCGTTCTTAGGCTGCCAAAAATCTACAGTCTCCTGAAATCACAACATATATTTTTTCTTCCGATCTTCATGATACTTTCAAGTAATGAGCAGTACACCAGTCAATCTTGGATGCCCAAGTTTCGTTCTCCTAGGTCGAAGCAGTCGTTTGCAGGAACAGTTTGAATTTTTAGGTTTCACTGCGTTTTCTCCTATATTGACAGATGCAGTTAGAACTCTAAATCAAACACGGTTTGTGCTAGCTTCTTGAAACTTAACAAAATACAATAGTTCTACGTTCTATCTCTAAGGTTTGTTTCCTCTTGATGTAGCCTTAAGCAGAGACTGGCGAATAACTCACTCAATGAAAGGCGTTCTTAGGCTGCCAAAAAACTACAGTCTCCTGAAATCACAACATATATTTTTTCTTCCGACCTTCATGATACTTTCAAGTAATGAGCAGTACACCAGTCAAACTTGGATGCCCAAGTTTCGTTCTCCTAGGTCGAAGCATTCGTTTGCAGGAACAGTTTGAATTTTTAGGTTTCACTGCGTTTTCTCCTATATTGACAGCTGCAGTTAGAACTCTAAATCAAACACGGTTTGTGCTAGCTTCTTGAAACTTGACACAATACAGTAGTTCTACGTTCTATCTCTAGGGTTTGTTTCCTCTTGATGTAGCCTTAAGCAGAGACTGGCGAATAACACACTCAATGAAAGGCGTTGTTAGGCTGCCAAAAAACTACAGTCTCCTGAAATCACAACGTATATTTTTTCTTCCGACCTTCATGATACTTTTAAGTAATGAGCAGTACACCAGTCAAACTTGGATGCCCAAGTTTCGTTCTCCTAGGTCGAAGCATTCGTTTGCAGGAACAGTTTGAATTTTTAGGTTTCACTGCGTTTTCTCCTATATTGACAGATGCAGTTAGAACTCTAAATCAAACACGGTTTGTGCTAGCTTCTTGAAACTTGACACAATACAATAGTTCTACGTTCCATCTCTAAGGTTTGTTTCCTCTTGATGTAGCCTTAAGCAGAGACTGGCGAATAACTCACTCAATGAAAGGCGTTGTTAGGCTGCCAAAAAACTACAGTCTCCTGAAATCACAACATATTTTTTTTCTTCCGACCTTCATGATACTTTCAATTAATGAGCAGTACACCAGTCAAACTTGGATGCCCAAGTTTCGTTCTCCTAGGTCGAAGCATTCGTTGCAGGAACAGTTTGAATTTTTAGGTTTCACTGCGTTTTCTCCTATATTGACAGATGCTGTTAGAACTCTAAATCAAACACGGTTGTGCTACCTTCTTGAAACTTGACACAATACAATAATTCTACGTTCTATCTCTAAGGACTGTTTCCTCTTGATGTAGCCTTAAGCAGAGACTTGCGAATAACTCACTCAATGAAAGGCATTGTTAGGCTGCCAAAAAACTACAGTCTCCTGAAATCACAACATATATTTTTTCTTCCGACCTTCAAGATACTTTCAAGTAATGAGCAGTACACCAGTCAAACTTGGATGCCCAAGTTTCGTTCTCCTAGGTCGAAGCATTCGTTTGCAGGAACAGTTTGAATTTTTAGGTTTCACTGCGTTTTCTCCTATATTGACAGCTGCAGTTAGAACTCGAAATCAAACACGGTTTGTGCTAGCTTCTTGAAACTTGACACAATACAGTAGTTCTACGTTCTATCTCTGAGGTTTGCTTCCCCTTGATGTAGCCTTAAGCAGAGACTGGCGAATAACTCACTCAATGAAAGGCGTTGTTAGGCTGCCAAAAAACTACAGTCTCCTGAAATCACAACATATATTTTTTCTTCTGACCTTCATGATACTTTCAAGTAATGAGCAGTACACCAGTCAAACTTGGATGCCCAAGTTTCGTTCTCCTAGGTCGAAGCTTTCGCTTGCAGGAACAGTTTGAATTTTTAGGTTTCACTGCGTTTTGTCCTATATTGACAGCTGCAGTTAGAGCTCTAAATCAAATATGGTTTGTGCTAGCTTCTTGAAACTTGACACAATACAGTAGTTCTACTTTCTATCTCTATGGTTTGTTTCCTCTTGATGTAGCCTTAAGCAGAGACTGGCGAATAACACACTCAATGAAAGGCGTTGTTAGGCTGCCAAAAAACTACAGTCTCCTGAAATCACAACATATATTTTTTCTTCCGACCTTCATGATAATTTCAAGTAATGAGCAGTACACCAGTCAAACTTGGATGCCCAAGTTTCGTTCTCCTAGGTCGAAGCATTCGTTTGCAGGAACAGTTTGAATTTTTAGGTTTCACTGCGTTTTCTCCTATATTGACAGATGCAGTTAGAACTCTAAATCAAATACGGTTTGTGCTAGCTTCTTGAAACTTGACACAATACAATAGTTCTACGTTCCATCTCTATGGTTTGTTTCCTCTTGATGTAGCCTTAAGCAGAGACTGGCGAATAACTCACTCAATGAAAGGCGTTGTTTGGCTGCCAAAAAGCTACAGTCTCCTGAAATCACAACATATATTTTTTCTTCCGACCTTCAAGATACTTTCAAGTAATGAGCAGTACACCAGTCAAACTTGGATGCCCACGTTTCGTTCTCCTAGGTCGAAGCATTCGTTTGCAGGAACAGTTTGAATTTTTAGGTTTCACTGCGTTTTCTCCTATATTGACAGATGCAGTTAGAACTCTAAATCAAACACGGTTAGTGCTAGCTTCTTGAAACTTGACACAATACAATAGTTCTACGTTCTATCTCTGAGGTTTGCTTCCTCTTGATGTAGCCTTAAGCAGAGACTGGCGCATAACTCACTCAATGAAAGGCATTGTTAGGCTGCCAAAAAACTACAGTCTCCTGAAATCACAACATATATTTTTTCTTCTGACCTTCATGATACTTTCAAGTAATGAGCAGTACACCAGTCAAACTTGGATGCCCAAGTTTCATTCTCCTAGATCGAAGCATTCGTTTGCAGGAACAGTTTGAATTTTTAGGTTTCACTGCGTTTTGTCCTATATTGACAGCTGCAGTTAGAACTCTAAATCAAACACGGTTTGTGCTAGCCTCTTGAAACTTGACACAGTACAGTAGTTCTACATTCTATCTCTATGGTTTGTTTCCTCTTGATGTAGCCTTAAGCAGAGACTGGCGAATAACTCACTCAATGAAAGGCGTTGTTAGGCTGCCAAAAAACTACAGTCTCCTGAAATCACAACATATATTTTTTCTTCCGACTTCATGATACTTTCAAGTAATGAGCAGTACACCAATCAAACTTGGATGCCCAAGTTTCGTTCTCCTAGGTGGAAGCATTCGTTTGCAGGAACAGTTTGAATTTTTAGGTTTCACTGTGTTTTCTCCTATATTGACAGATGCAGTTAGAACTCTAAATCAAACACGGTTTGTGCTAACTTCTTGAAACTTGACACAATACAATAGTTCTACGTTCTATCTCTAAGGTTTGTTCCCACTTGATGTAGCCTTAAGCAGAGACTTGCGAATAACTCACTCAATGAAAGGCGTTGTTAGGCTGCCAAAAAACTACAGTCTCCTGAAATCACAACATATATTTTTTCTTCTGACCTTCAAGATACTTTCAAGTAATGAGCAGTACACCAGTCAAACTTGGATGCCCAAGTTTCTTTCTCCTAGGTCGAAGCATTCCTTTGCAGGAACAGTTTGAATTTTTAGGTTTCACTGCGTTTTCTCCTATATTGACAGATGCAGTTAGAACTCTAAATCAAACACGGTTTGTGCTAGCTTCTTGAAACTTGACACAATACAATAGTTCGACGTTCTATCTCAGAGGTTTGTTTCCTCTTGATGTAGCCTTAAGCAGAGACTGGCGAATAACTCACTCAATGAAAGGCGTTTTAGGCTGCGAAAAATCTACAGTCTCCTGAAATCACAACATATATTTTTTCTTCCGATCTTCATGATACTTTCAAGTAATGAGCAGTACACCAGTCAATCTTGGATGCCCAAGTTTCGTTCTCCTAGGTCGAAGCAGTCGTTTGCAGGAACAGTTTGAATTTTTAGGTTTCACTGCGTTTTCTCCTATATTGACAGATGCAGTAAGAACTCTAAATCAAACACGGTTTGTGCTAGCTTCTTGAAACTTGACACAACACAGTAGTTCTACGTTCTATCTCTATGGTTTGTTTCCTCTTGATGTAGCCTTAAGCAGAGACTGGCGAATAACACACTCAATGAAAGGCGTTGTTAGGCTGCCAAAAAACTACAGTCTCCTGAAATCACAACATATATTTTTTCTTCCGACCTTCATGATACTTTCAATTAATGAGCAGTACACCAGTCAAACTTGGATGCCCAAGTTTCGTTCTCCTAGGTCGAAGCATTCGTTGCAGGAACAGTTTGAATTTTTAGGTTTCACTGCGTTTTCTCCTATATTGACAGATGCTGTTAGAACTCTAAATCAAACACGGTTTGTGCTAGCTTCTTGAAACGTGACACAATACAATAATTCTACGTTCTATCTCTAAGGTTTGTTTCCTCTTGGTGTAGCCTTAAGCAGAGACTTGCGAATAACTCACTCAATGAAAGGCGTTGTTAGGCTGCCAAAAAACTACAGTCTCCTGATATCACAACATATATTTTTTCTTCCGACCTTCAAGATACTTTCAAGTAATGAGCAGTACACCAGTCAAACTTGGATGCCCAAGTTTCATTCTCCTAGTCGAAGCATTCGTTTGCAGGAACAGTTTGAATTTTTAGGTTTCACTGCTTTTTCTCCTATATTGACAGATGCAGTTAGAACCCTAAATCAAACACGGTTTGTGCTAGCTTCTTGAAACTTGACACAATACAGTAGTTCTACGTTATATCTCTGAGGTTTGCTTCCTCTTGATGTAGCCTTAAGCAGAGACTGGCGAATAACTCACTCAATGAAAGGCGTTGTTAGGCTGCCAAAAAACTACAGTCTCCTGAAATCACAACATATATTTTTTCTTCCGACCTTCATGATACTTTCAAGTAATGAGCAGTATACCAGTCAAACTTGGATGCCCAAGTTTCGTTCTCCTAGGTCGAAGCATTCGTTTGCAGGAATAGTTTGAATTTTTAGGTTTCACTGCATTTTCTTCTATATTGACATATGCAGTTAGAACTCTAAATCAAACACGGTTTGTGCTAGCTTCTTGAAACTTGACACAATACAGTATTTCTATGTTCTATCTCTAAGGTTTGTTTCCTCTTGATGTAGCCTTAAGCAGAGACTGGCGAATAACTCACTCAATGAAAGGCATTGTTAGGCTGCCAAAAAACTACAGTCTCCTGAAATCACAACATATATTTTTTCTGCCGACCTTCATGATAACTTTCAAGTAATGAGCAGTACACCAGTCAAACTTGGATGCCCAAGTTTCGTTCTCCTAAGTCGAAGCATTCGTTTGCAGGAATAGTTTGAATTTTTAGGTTTCACTGCGTTTTCTTCTATATTGACAGATGCAGTTCAAACCCTAAATCAAACACGGTTTGTGCTAGCTTCTTGAAACTTGACACAATACAATAGTTCTACGTTCTATCTCTAAGGTTTGTTTCCTCTTGATGTAGCCTTAAGCAGAGACTGGCTAATAACTCACTCAATGAAAGGCGTTGTTAGGCTGCCAAAAAACTACAGTCTCCTGAAATCACAACATATATTTTTTCTTCCGACCTTCATGATACTTTCAAGTAATGAGCAGTACACCAGTCAAACTTGGATGCCCAAGTTTCGTTCTACTAGGTCGAAGCATTCGTTTGCAGGAACAGTTTGAATTTTTACGTTTCACTGCGTTTTCTCCTATATTGACAGCTGCAGTTAGAACTCTAAATCAAACACGGTTTGTGCTAGCTTCTTGAAACTTGACACACTACAGTAGTTCTACGTTCTATCTCTATGGTTTGTTTCCTCTTGATGTAGCCTTAAGCAGAGACTGGCGAATAACTCACTCAATGAAAGGCGTTGTTAGGCTGCCAAAAAACTACAGTCTCCTGAAATCACAACATATATTTTTTCTTCCGACCTTCAAGATACTTTCAAGTAATGAGCAGTACACCAGTCAAACTTGGATGCCCAAGTTTCGTTCTCCTAGGTCGAAGCATTTGTTTGCAGGAACAGTTTGAATTTTTAGGTTTCACTGCGTTTTCTCCTATATTGACAGATGCAGTTAGAACTCTAAATCAAACACGGTTTGTGCTAGCTTCTTGAAACTTGACACAATACAATAGTTCTACGTTCCATCTCTAAAGTTTGTTTCCTCTTGATGTAGCCTTAAGCAGAGACTGGCGAATAACTCACTCAATGAAAGGCGTTGTTAGGCTGCCAAAAAACTACAGTCTCCTGAAATCACAACATATATTTTTTCTTCCGACCTTCAAGATACTTTCAAGTAATGAGCAGTACACCAGTCAAACTTGGATGCCCAAGTTTCTTTCTCCTAGGTCGAAGCATTCCTTTGCAGGAACAGTTTGAATTTTTAGGTTTCACTGCGTTTTCTCCTATATTGACAGATGCAGTTAGAACTCTAAATCAAACACGGTTTGTGCTAGCTTCTTGAAACTTGACACAATACAATAGTTCTACGTTCTATCTCAGAGGTTTGTTTCCTCTTGATGTAGCCTTAAGCAGAGACTGGTGAATAACTCACTCAATGAAAGGCGTTCTTAGGCTGCCAAAAATCTACAGTCTCCTGAAATCACAACATATATTTTTTCTTCCGATCTTCATGATACTTTCAAGTAATGAGCAGTACACCAGTCAATCTTGGATGCCCAAGTTTCGTTCTCCTAGGTCGAAACAGTCGTTTGCAGGAACAGTTTGAATTTTTAGGTTTCACTGCGTTTTCTCCTATATTGACAGATGCAGTTAGAACTCTAAATCAAACACGGTTTGTGCTAGCTTCTTGAAACTTGACACAACACAGTAGTTCTACGTTCTATCTCTATGGTTTGTTTCCTCTTGATGTAGCCTTAAGCAGAGACTGGCGAATAACACACTCAATGAAAGGCGTTGTTAGGCTGCCAAAAAACTACAGTCTCCTGAAATCACAACATATATTTTTTCTTCCGACCTTCATGATACTTTCAATTAATGAGCAGTACACCAGTCAAACTTGGATGCCCAAGTTTCGTTCTCCTAGGTCGAAGCATTCGTTGCAGGAACAGTTTGAATTTTTAGGTTTCACTGCGTTTTCTCCTATATTGACAGATGCTGTTAGAACTCTAAATCAAACACGGTTTGTGCTAGCTTCTTGAAACGTGACACAATACAATAATTCTACGTTCTATCTCTAAGGTTTGTTTCCTCTTGATGTAGCCTTAAGCAGAGACTTGCGAATAACTCACTCAATGAAAGGCGTTGTTAGGCTGCCAAAAAACTACAGTCTCCTGAAATCACAACATATATTTTTTCTTCCGACCTTCATGATACTTTCAATTAATGAGCAGTACACCAGTCAAACTTGGATGCCCAAGTTTCGTTCTCCTAGGTCGAAGCATTCGTTTGCAGGAATAGTTTGAATTTTTAGGTTTCACTGCATTTTCTTCTATATTGACATATGCAGTTAGAACTCTAAATCAAACATGGTTTGTGCTAGCTTCTTGAAACTTGACACAATACAGTATTTCTATGTTCTATCTCTAAGGTTTGTTTCCTCTTGATGTAGCCTTAAGCAGAGACTGGCGAATAACTCACTCAATGAAAGGCATTGTTAGGCTGCCAAAAAACTACAGTCTCCTGAAATCACAACATATATTTTTTCTGCCGACCTTCATGATAACTTTCAAGTAATGAGCAGTACACCAGTCAAACTTGGATGCCCAAGTTTCGTTCTCCTAAGTCGAAGCATTCGTTTGCAGGAATAGTTTGAATTTTTAGGTTTCACTGCGTTTTCTTCTATATTGACAGATGCAGTTCAAACCCTAAATCAAACACGGTTTGTGCTAGCTTCTTGAAACTTGACACAATACAGTAGTTCTACGTTCTATCTCTATGGTTTGTTTCCTCTTGATGTAGCCTTAAGCAGAGACTGGCGAATAACTCACTCAATGAAAGGCGTTGTTAGGCTGCCAAAAAACTACAGTCTCCTGAAATCACAACATATATTTTTTCTTCCGACCTTCAAGATAATTTCAAGTAATGAGCAGTACACCAGTCAAACTTGGATGCCCAAGTTTCGTTCTCCTAGGTCGAAGCATTCGTTTGCAGGAACAGTTTGAATTTTTAGGTTTCACTGCGTTTTCTCCTATATTGACAGATGCAGTTAGAACTCTAAATCAAACACGGTTTGTGCTAGCTTCTTGAAACTTGACACAATACAATAGTTCTACGTTCCATCTCTAAAGTTTGTTTCCTCTTGATGTAGCCTTAAGCAGAGACTGGCGAATAACTCACTCAATGAAAGGCGTTGTTTGGCTGCCAAAAAACTACAGTCTCCTGAAATCACAACATATATTTTTTCTTCCGACCTTCATGATACTTTCAAGTAATGAGCAGTACACCAGTCAAACTTGGATGCCCAAGTTTCGTTCTCCTAGGTCGAAGCATTCGTTGCAGGAACAGTTTGAATTTTTAGGTTTCACTGCGTTTTCTCCTATATTGACAGATGCTGTTAGAACTCTAAATCAAACACGGTTTGTGCTAGCTTCTTGAAACTTGACACAATACAATAGTTCTACGTTCTATCTCTAAGGTTTGTTCCCACTTGATGTAGCCTTAAGCAGAGACTTGCGAATAATTCACTCAATGAAAGGCGTTGTTAGGCTGCCAAAAACTACAGTCTCCTGAAATCACAACATATATTTTTTCTTCCGACCTTCAAGATACTTTCAAGTAATGAGCAGTACACCAGTCAAACTTGGATGCCCAAGTTTCTTTCTCCTAGTTCGAAGCATTCCTTTGCAGGAACAGTTTGAATTTTTAGCTTTCACTGCGTTTTTTCCTATATTGACAGATGCAGTTAGAACTCTAAATCAAACACGGTTTGTGCTAGCTTCTTGAAACTTGACACAATACAATAGTTCTACGTTCTATCTCTAAGGTTTGTTTCCTCTTGATGTAGCCTTAAGCAGAGACTGGCGAATAACTCACTCAATGAAAGGCGTTCTTAGGCTGCCAAAAATCTACAGTCTCCTGAAATCACAACATATATTTTTTCTTCCGATCTTCATGATACTTTCAAGTAATGAGCAGTACACCAGTCAATCTTGGATGCCCAAGTTTCGTTCTCCTAGGTCGAATCATTCGTTTGCAGGAACAGTTTGAATTTTTAGGTTTCACTGCGTTTTCTCCTATATTGACAGATGCAGTTAGAACTCTAAATCAAACACGGTTTGTGCTAGCTTCTTGAAACTTGACACAATACAGTAGTTCTACGTTCTATCTCTGAGGTTTGCTTCCTCTTGATGTAGCCTTAAGCAGAGACTGGCGAATAACTCACTCAATGAAAGGCGTTCTTAGGCTGCCAAAAATCTACAGTCTCCTGAAATCACAACATATATTTTTTCTTCCGCCCTTCATGATACTTTCAAGTAATGAGCAGTACACCAGTCAAACTTGGATGCCCAAGTTTCGTTCTCCTAAGTCGAAGCATTCGCTTGCAGGAACAGTTTGAATTTTTAGGTTTCACTGCGTTTTGTCCTATATTGACAGCTGCAGGTAGAACTCTAAATCAAACATGGTTTGTGCTAGCCTCTTGAAACTTGACACAATACAGTAGTTCTACGTTCTATCTCTATGGTTTGTTTCCTCTTGATGTAGCCTTAAGCAGAGACTGGCGAATAACTCACTCAATGAAAGGCGTTGTTAGGCTGCCAAAAAACTACAGTCTCCTGAAATCACAACATATATTTTTTCTTCCGACCTTCATGATACTTTCAAGTAATGAGCAGTACACCAGTCAAACTTGGATGCCCAAGTTTCGTTCTCCTAGGTCGAAGCATTCGTTTGCAGGAATAGTTTGAATTTTTAGGTTTCACTGCATTTTCTTCTATATTGACAGATGCAGTTAGAACTCTAAATCAAACACGGTTTGTGCTAGCTTCTTGAAACTTGACACAATACAGTATTTCTATGTTCTATCTCTAAGGTTTGTTTCCTCTTGATGTAGCCTTAAGCAGAGACTGGCGAATAACTCACTCAATGAAAGGCATTGTTAGGCTGCCAAAAAACTACAGTCTCCTGAAATCACAACATATATTTTTTCTGCCGACCTTCATGATAACTTTCAAGTAATGAGCAGTACACCAGTCAAACTTGGATGCCCAAGTTTCGTTCTCCTAAGTCGAAGCATTCGTTTGCAGGAATAGTTTGAATTTTTAGGTTTCACTGCGTTTTCTTCTATATTGACAGATGCAGTTCAAACCCTAAATCAAACACGGTTTGTGCTAGCTTCTTGAAACTTGACACAATACAATAGTTCTACGTTCTATCTCTAAGGTTTGTTTCCTCTTGATGTACCCTTAAGCAGAGACTGGCTAATAACTCACTCAATGAAAGGCGTTGTTAGGCTGCCAAAAAACTACAGTCTCCTGAAATCACAACATATTTTTTTTCTTCCGACCTTCATGATACTTTCAAGTAATGAGCAGTACACCAGTCAAACTTGGATGCCCAAGTTTCGTTCTCCTAGGTCGAAGCATTCGTTTGCAGAAACAGTTTGAATTTTTAGGTTTCACTGCGTTTTCTCCTATATTGACAGATGCAGTTAGAATTCTAAATCAAACACGGTTTGTGCTAGCTTCTTGAAACTTGACACAATACAATAGTTCCACGTTCTATCTCTAAGGTTTGTTTCCTCTTGATGTAGCCTTAAGCAGAGACTGGCGAATAACTCACTCAATGAAAGGCGTTCTTAGGCTGCCAAAAAACTACAGTCTCCTGACATCACAACATATATTTTTTCTTCCGACCTTCATGATACTTTCAAGTAATGAGCAGTACACCAGTCAAACTTAGATGCCCAAGTTTCGTTCTCCTAGGTCGAAGCATTCGTTTGCAGGAACAGTTTGAATTTTTAGGTTTCACTGCGTTTTCTTCTATATTGACAGATGCAGTTCGAACCCTAAATCAAACACGGTTTGTGCTAGCTTCTTGAAACATGACACAATACAATAGTTCTACGTTCTATCTCTAAGGTTTGTATCCTCTTGATGTAGCCTTAAGCAGAGACTTGCGAATAACTCACTCAATGAAAGGCGTTGTTAGGTAGCCAAAAAACTACAGTCTCCTGAAATCACAACATATATTTTTTCTTCTGACCTTCATGATACTTTCAAGTAATGAGCAGTACACCAGTCAAACTTGGATGCCCAACTTACGTTCTCCTAGGTCGAAGCATTCGTTTGCAGGAACAGTTTGAATTTTTAGGTTTCACTGCGTTTTCTCCTATATTGACAGATGCAGTTAGAACTCTAAATCAAACACGGTTTGGGCTAGCTTCTTGAAACTTGACACAATACAGTAGTTCTACGTTCTATCTCTAAGGTTTGTTTCCTCTTGATGTAGCTTTAAGCAGAGACTGGCGAATAACTCACTCAATGAAAGCCGTTGTTAGGCTGCCAAAAAGTGGCATCTTCTGAAATCACAACATATATTTTTTCTTCCGACCTTCATGATACTTTCAAGTAATGAGCAGTACACCAGTCAAACTTGGATGCCCAAGTTTCGTTCTCCTAGGTCGAAGCATTCGTTTGCAGGAACAGTTTGAATTTTTAGGTTTCACTGCGTTTTCTTCTATATTGACAGATGCAGTTCAAACTCTAAATCAAACACGGTTTGTGCTAGCTTCTTGAAACTTGACACAATACAGTAGTTCTACGTTCTATCTCTAAGGTTTGTTTCCTCTTGATGTAGCCTTAAGCAGAGACTGGCGAATAACTCACTCAATGAAAGGCGTTGTTATGCTGCCAAAAAACTACAGTCTCCTGAAATCACAACATATATTTTTTCTTTCGACCTTCATGATACATTCAAGTAATGAGCAGTACACCAATCAAACTTGGATGCCCAATTTTTGTTCTCCTAGGTCGAAGTATTCGTTTGCAGGAACAGTTTGAATTTTTAGGTTTCACTGCGTTTTCTCCTATATTGACAGATGCAGTTAGAACTCTAAATCAAACACGGTTTGTGCTAGCTTCTTGAAACTTGACACAATACAATAGTTCTACGTTCTATCTCTATGGTTTGTTTCCTCTTGATGTAGCCTTAAGCAGAGACTGGCGAATAACTCACTCAATGAAAGGCGTTGTTACGCTGCCAAAAAACTACAGTTTCCTGAAATCACAACATATATTTTTTCTTCCGAACTTCATGATACTTTAAAGTAATGAGCAGTACACCAGTCAAACTTGGATGCCCAAGTTTCGTTCTTCTAGGACGAAGCATTCGTTTGTAGGAACAGTTTGAATTTTTAGGTTTCACTGCGTTTTCTTCTATATTGACAGATGCAGTTGAACTCTAAATCAAACACGGTTTGTGCTAGCTTCATGAAACTTGACAAAATACACTAGTTCTACGTTCTATCTCTAAGGTTTGTTTCCTCTTGATGTAGCCTTAAGCAGAGACTGGCGAATAACTCACTCAATGAAAGGCGTTCTTAGGCTGCCAAAACACTACAGTCTCCTGAAATCACAACATATATTTTTTCTCCCGACCTTCATGATACTTTCAAGTAATGAGCAGTACACCAGTCAAACTTGGATGCCCAAGTTTCGTTCTCCTAGGTCGAAGCATTCGTTTGCAGGAACAGTTTGAATTTTTAGGTTTCACTGCGTTTTCTCCTATATTGACAGATGCAGTTAGAACTCTAAATCAAACACGGTTTGTGCTAGCTTCTTGAAACTTGACACAATACAATAGTTCTACGTTCTATCTCTAAGGTTTGTTTCCTCTTGATGTAGCCTTAAGCAGACACTGGCGAATAACTCACTCAATAAAAGGCGTTGTTAGGCTGCCAAAAAACTACAGTCTCCTGAAATCACAACATATATTTTTTCTTCCAACCTTCATGATACTTTCAAGTAATGAGCAGTACACCAGTCAAACTTGGATGCCCAAGTTTCGTTCTCCTAGGTCGAAGCATTCCTTTGCAGGAACAGTTTGAATTTTTAGGTTTCACTGCGTTTTCTCCTATATTGACAGATGCAGTTAGAACTCTAAATCAAACACGGTTTGTGCTAGCTTCTTGAAACTTGACACAATACAATAGTTCTACGTTCTATCTCTAAGGTTTGTTTCCTCTTGATGTAGCCTTAAGCAGAGACTGGCGAATATCTCACTCAATGAAAGGCGTTGTTAGGCTTCCAAAAAACTACAGTCTCCTGAAATCACAACATATATTTTTTCTTCCGACCTTCATGATACTTTCAAGTAATGAGCAGTACACCAGTCAAACTTGGAAGCCCAACTTTCGTTCTCCTAGGTCGAAGCATTCGTTTGCAGGAACAGTTTGAATTTTTAGGTTTCACTGCGTTTTCTCCTATATTGACAGATGCAGTTAGAACTCTAAATCAAACACGGTTTGTGCTAGCTTCTTGAAACTTGACACAATACAATAGCTCTACGTTCTATCTCTAAGGTTTGTTTCCTCTTGATGTAGCCTTAAGCAGAGACTGGCGAATAACTCACTCAATGAAAGGCGTTGTTAGGCTGCCAAAAAACTACAGTCTCCTGAAATCAAAACATATATTTTTTCTTCCGACCTACATGATACGTTCAAGTAATGAGCAGTACACCAGTCAAACTTGGATGCCCAAGTTTCGTTCTCCTAGGTCGAAGCATTCGTTTGCAGGAACAGTTTGAATTTTTAGGTTTCACTGCGTTTTCTCCTATATTGACAGATACTGTTAGAACTCTAAATCAAACACGGTTTGGGCTAGCTTCTTGAAACTTGACACAATACAATAGTTCTAAGTTCTATCTCTAAGGTTTGTTTCCTCTTGGTGTAGCATTAAGCAGAGACTGGCGAATAACTCACTCAATGAAAGGCGTTGTTAGGCTGCCAAAAAACTACAGTCTCCTGAAATCACAACATATATTTTTTCTTCCGAACTTCATGATACTTTCAAGTAATGAGCAGTACACCAGTCAAACTTGGATGCCCAAGTTTCGTTCTCCTAGGTCGAAGCATTCGTTTGCAGGAACAGTTTGAATTTTTAGGTTTCACTGCGTTTTCTCCTATATTGACAGATGCAGTTAGAACTCTAAATCAAACACGGTTTGTGCTAGCTTCTTGAAACTTGACACAATACAATAGTTCTACGTTCTATCTCTAAGGTTTGTTTCCTCTTGATGTAGCCTTAAGCAGAGACTGGCGAATAACTCACTCAATGAAAGGCGTTGTTAGGCTGCCAAAAAACTACAGTCTCCTGAAATCAAAACATATATTTTTTCTTCCGACCTACATGATACTTTCAAGTAATGAGCAGTACACCAGTCAAACTTGGATGCCCAAGTTTCGTTCTCCTAGGTCGAAGCATTCGTTTGCAGGAACAGTTTGAATTTTTAGGTTTCACTGCGTTTTCTCCTATATTGACAGATGCAGTTAGAACTCTAAATCAAACACGGTTTGGGCTAGCTTCTTGAAACTTGACACAATACAATAGTTCTAAGTTCTATCTCTAAGGTTTGTTTCCTCTTGGTGTAGCATTAAGCAGAGACTGGCGAATAACTCACTCAATGAAAGGCGTTGTTAGGCTGCCAAAAAACTACAGTCTCCTGAAATCACAACATATATTTTTTCTTCCGAACTTCATGATACTTTCAAGTAATGAGCAGTACACCAGTCAAACTTGGATGCCCAAGTTTCGTTCTCCTAGGTCGAAGCATTCGTTTGCAGGAACAGTTTGAATTTTAGGTTTCACTGCGTTTTCTCCTATATTGACAGATGCAGTTAGAACTCTAAATCAAACACGGTTTGGGCTAGCTTCTTGAAACTTGACACAATACAATAGTTCTAAGTTCTATCTCTAAGGTTTGTTTCCTCTTGGTGTAGCATTAAGCAGAGACTGGCGAATAACTCACTCAATGAAAGGCGTTGTTAGGCTGCCAAAAAACTACAGTCTCCTGAAATCACAACATATATTTTTTCTTCCGAACTTCATGATACTTTCAAGTAATGAGCAGTACACCAGTCAAACTTGGATGCCCAAGTTTCGTTCTCCTAGGTCGAAGCATTCGTTTGCAGGAACAGTTTGAATTTTTAGGTTTCACTGCGTTTTCTCCTATATTGACAGATCCTGTTAGAACTCTAAATCAAACACGGTTTGGGCTAGCTTCTTGAAACTTGACACAATACAATAGTTCTAAATTCTATCTCTAAGGTTTGTTTCCTCTTGATGTAGCCTTAAGCAGAGACTGGCGAATAACTCACTCAATGAAAGGCGTTGTTAGGCTGCCAAAAAACTACAGTCTCCTGAAATCACAACATATATTCTTTCTTCCGACCTTCATGATACTTTCAAGTAATGAGCAGTACACCAGTCAAACTTGGAAGCCCAACTTTCGTTCTCCTAGGTCGAAGCATTCGTTTGCAGGAACAGTTTGAATTTTTAGGTTTCACTGCGTTTTCTCCTATATTGACAGATGCAGTTAGAACTCTAAATCAAACACGGTTTGTGCTAGCTTCTTGAAACTTGACACAATACAATAGTTCTACGTTCTATCTCTAAGGTTTGTTTCCTCTTGATGTAGCCTTAAGCAGAGACTGGCGAATAACTCACTCAATGAAAGGCGTTGTTACGCTGCCAAAAAACTACAGTTTCCTGAAATCACAACATATATTTTTTCTTCCGAACTTCATGATACTTTAAATTAATGAGCAGTACACCAGTCAAACTTGGATGCCCAAGTTTCGTTCTCCTAGGTCGAAGCATTCGTTTGCAGGAACAGTTTGAATTTTTAGGTTTCACTGCGTTTTCTCCTATATTGACAGATGCAGTTAGAACTCTAAATCAAACACGGTTTGTGCTAGCTTCTTGAAACTTGACACAATACAGTAGTTCTACGTTCTATCTCTAAGGTTTGTTTCCTCTTGATGTAGCCTTAAGCAGAGACTGGCGAATGACTCACTCAATGAAAGGCGTTGTTAGGCTGCCAAAAAACTACAGTCTCCTGAAATCACAACATATATTTTTTCTTTCGACCTTCATGATACATTCAAGTAATGAGCAGTACACCAATCAAACTTGGATGCCCAATTTTTGTTCTCCTAGGTCGAAGTATTCGTTTGCAGGAACAGTTTGAATTTTTAGGTTTCACTGCGTTTTCTCCTATATTGACAGATGCAGTTAGAACTCTAAATCAAACACGGTTTGTGCTAGCTTCTTGAAACTTGACACAATACAATAGTTCTACGTTCTATCTCTATGGTTTGTTTCCTCTTGATGTAGCCTTAAGCAGAGACTGGCGAATAACTCACTCAATGAAAGGCGTTGTTACGCTGCCAAAAAACTACAGTTTCCTGATATCACAACATATATTTTTTCTTCCGAACTTCATGATACTTTAAAGTAATGAGCAGTACACCAGTCAAACTTGGATGCCCAAGTTTCGTTCTCCTAGGACGAAGCATTCGTTTGTAGGAACAGTTTGAATTTTTAGGTTTCACTGCGTTTTCTTCTATATTGACAGATGCAGTTGAACTCTAAATCAAACACGGTTTGTGCTAGCTTCATGAAACTTGACAAAATACAATAGTTCTACGTTCTATCTCTAAGGTTTGTTTCCTCTTGATGTAGCCTTAAGCAGAGACTGGCGAATAACTCACTCAATGAAAGGCGTTCTTAGGCTGCCAAAACACTACAGTCTCCTGAAATCACAACATATATTTTTTCTCCCGACCTTCATGATACTTTCAAATAATGAGCAGTACACCAGTCAAACTTGGATGCCCAAGTTTCGTTCTCCTAGGTCGAAGCATTCGTTTGCAGGAACAGTTTGAATTTTTAGGTTTCACTGCGTTTTCTCCTATATTGACAGATGCAGTTAGAACTCTAAATCAAACACGGTTTGTGCTAGCTTCTTGAAACTTGACAAAATACAATAGTTCTACGTTCTATCTCTAAGGTTTGTTTCCTCTTGATGTAGCCTTAAGCAGACACTGGCGAATAACTCACTCAATAAAAGGCGTTGTTAGGCTGCCAAAAAACTACAGTCTCCTGAAATCACAACATATATTTTTTCTTCCGACCTTCATGATACTTTCAAGTAATGAGCAGTACACCAGTCAAACTTGGATGCCCAAGTTTCGTTCTCCTAGGTCGAAGCATTCTTTGCAGGAACAGTTTGAATTTTTAGGTTTCACTGCGTTTTCTCCTATATTGACAGATGCAGTTAGAACTCTAAATCAAACACGGTTTGTGCTAGCTTCTTGAAACTTGACACAATACAATAGTTCTACGTTCTATCTCTAAGGTTTGTTTCCTCTTGATGTAGCCTTAAGCAGAGACTGGCGAATAACTCACTCAATGAAAGGCGTTGTTAGGCTGCCAAAAAACTACAGTCTCCTGAAATCACAACATATATTTTTTCTTCCGACCTTCATGATACTTTCAAGTAATGAGCAGTACACCAGTCAAACTTGGAAGCCCAACTTTCGTTCTCCTAGGTCGAAGCATTCGTTTGCAGGAACAGTTTGAATTTTTAGGTTTCACTGCGTTTTCTCCTATATTGACAGATGCAGTTAGAACTCTAAATCAAACACGGTTTGTGCTAGCTTCTTGAAACTTGACACAATACAATAGTTCTACGTTCTATCTCTAAGGTTTGTTTCCTCTTGATGTAGCCTTAAGCAGAGACTGGCGAATAACTCACTCAATGAAAGGCGTTGTTAGGCTGCCAAAAAACTACAGTCTCCTGAAATCAAAACATATATTTTTTCTTCCGACCTACATGATAATTTCAAGTAATGAGCAGTACACCAGTCAAACTTGGATGCCCAAGTTTCGTTCTCCTAGGTCGAAGCATTCGTTTGCAGGAACAGTTTGAATTTTTAGGTTTCACTGCCTTTTCTCCTATATTGACAGATCCTGTTAGAACTCTAAATCAAACACGGTTTGGGCTAGCTTCTTGAAACTTGACACAATACAATAGTTCTAAGTTCTATCTCTAAGGTTTGTTTCCTCTTGGTGTACAATTAAGCAGAGACTGGCGAATAACTCACTCAATGAAAGGCGTTGTTAGGCTGCCAAAAAACTACAGTCTCCTGAAATCACAACATATATTTTTTCTTCCAAACTTCATGATACTTTCAAGTAATGAGCAGTACACCAGTCAAACTTGGATGCCCAAGTTTCGTTCTCCTAGGTCGAAGAGTTCGTTTGCAGGAACAGTTTGAATTTTTAGGTTTCACTGCGTTTTCTCCTATATTGACAGATGCAGTTAGAACTCTAAATCAAACACGGTTTGTGCTAGCTTCTTGAAACTTGACACAATACAATAGTTCTACGTTCTATCTCTAAGGTTTGTTTCCTCTTGATGTAGCCTTAAGCAGAGACTGGCGAATAACTCACTCAATGAAAGGCGTTGTTAGGCTGCCAAAAAACTACAGTCTCCTGAAATCACAACATATATTTTTTCTTCCGAACTTCATGATACTTTCAAGTAATGAGCAGTACACCAGTCAAACTTGGATGCCCAAGTTTCGTTCTCCTAGGTCGAAGCATTCGTTTGCAGGAACAGTTTGAATTTTTAGGTTTCACTGCGTTTTCTCCTATATTGACAGATGCAGTTAGAACTCTAAATCAAACACGGTTTGTGCTAGCTTCTTGAAACTTGACACAATACAATAGTTCTACGTTCTATCTCTAAGGTTTGTTTCCTCTTGATGTAGCCTTAAGCAGAGACTGGCGAATAACTCACTCAATGAAAGGCGTTGTTAGGCTGCCAAAAAACTACAGTCTCCTGAAATCACAACATATATTTTTTCTTCCGACCTTCATGATACTTTCAAGTAATGAGCAGTACACCAGTCAAACTTGGATGCCCAAGTTTCGTTCTCCTAGGTCGAAGCTTTCGTTTGCAGGAACAGTTTGAATTTTTAGGTTTCACTGCGTTTTCTCCTATATTGACAGATGCAGTTAGAACTCTAAATCAAACACGGTTTGGGCTAGCTTCTTGAAACTTGACACAATACAATAGTTCTAAGTTCTATCTCTAAGGTTTGTTTCCTCTTGGTGTAGCATTAAGCAGAGACTGGCGAATAACTCACTCAATGAAAGGCGTTGTTAGGCTGCCAAAAAACTACAGTCTCCTGAAATCACAACATATATTTTTTCTTCCGAACTTCATGATACTTTCAATAATGAGCAGTACACCAGTCAAACTTGGATGCCCAAGTTTCGTTCTCCTAGGTCGAAGCATTCGTTTGCAGGAACAGTTTGAATTTTTAGGTTTCACTGCGCTTTCTCCTATATTGACAGATCCTGTTAGAAGTCTAAATCAAACACGGTTTGGGCTAGCTTCTTGAAACTTGACACAATACAATAGTTCTAAATTCTATCTCTAAGGTTTGTTTCTTCTTGGTGTAGCATTAAGCAGAGACTGGCGAATAACTCACTCAATGAAAGGCGTTGTTAGGCTGCCAAAAAACTACAGTCTCCTGAAATCACAACATATATTTTTTCTTCCGAACTTCATGATACTTTCAAGTAATGAGCAGTACACCAGTCAAACTTGGATGCCCAAGTTTCGTTCTCCTAGGTCGAAGCATTCGTTTGCAGGAACAGTTTGAATTTTTAGGTTTCACTGCGTTTTCTCCTATATTGACAGATGCAGTTAGAACTCTAAATCAAACACGGTTTGTGCTAGCTTCTTGAAACTTGACACAATACAATAGTTCTACGTTCTATCTCTAAGGTTTGTTTCCTCTTGATGTAGCCTTAAGCAGAGACTGGCGAATAACTCACTCAATGAAAGGCGTTGTTAGGCTGCCAAAAAACTACAGTCTCCTGAAATCACAACATATATTTTTTCTTCCGAACTTCATGATAGTTTCAAGTAATGAGCAGTACACCAGTCAAACTTGGATGCCCAAGTTTCGTTCTCCTAGGTCGAAGCATTCGTTTGCAGGAACAGTTTGAATTTTTAGGTTTCACTGCGTTTTCTCCTATATTGACAGATGCAGTTAGAACTCTAAATCAAACACGGTTTGTGCTAGCTTCATGAAACTTGACACAATACAATAGTTCTACGTTCTATCTCTAAGGTTTGTTTCCTCTTGATGTAGCCTTAAGCAGAGACTGGCGAATAACTCACTCAATGAAAGGCGTTGTTAGGCTGCCAAAAAACTACAGTCTCCTGAAATCACAACATATATTTTTTCTTCCGACCTTCATGATACTTTCAAGTAATGAGCAGTACACCAGTCAAACTTGGATGCCCAAGTTTCGTTCTCCTAGGTCGAAGCTTTCCTTTGCAGGAACAGTTTGAATACTTAGGTTTCACTGCGTTTTCTCCTATATTGACAGATGCAGTTAGAACTCTAAATCAAACACGGTTTGGGCTAGCTTCTTGAAACTTGACACAATACAATAGTTCTAAGTTCTATCTCTAAGGTTTGTTTCCTCTTGGTGTAGCATTAAGCAGAGACTGGCGAATAACTCACTCAATGAAAGGCGTTGTTAGGCTGCCAAAAAACTACAGTCTCCTGAAATCACAACATATATTTTTTCTTCCGAACTTCATGATACTTTCAAGTAATGAGCAGTACACCAGTCAAACTTGGATGCCCAAGTTTCGTTCTCCTAGGTCGAAGCATTCGTTTGCAGGAACAGTTTGAATTTTTAGGTTTCACTGCGTTTTCTCCTATATTGACAGATGCAGTTAGAACTCTAAATCAAACACGGTTTGGGCTAGCTTCTTGAAACTTGACACAATACAATAGTTCTAAATTCTATCTCTAAGGTTTGTTTCCTCTTGATGTAGCCTTAAGCAGAGACTGGCGAATAACTCACTCAATGAAAGGCGTTGTTAGGCTGCCAAAAAACTACAGTCTCCTGAAATCACAACATATTTTTTTTCTTCCGACCTTCATGATACTTTCAAGTAATGAGCAGTACACCAGTCAAACTTGGATGCCCAAGTTTCGTTCTCCTAGGTCGAAGAGTTCGTTTGCAGGAACAGTTTGAATTTTTAGGTTTCACTGCGTTTTCTCCTATATTGACAGATGCAGTTAGAACTCTAAATCAAACACGGTTTGTGCTAGCTTCTTGAAACTTGACACAATACAATAGTTCTACGTTCTATCTCTAAGGTTTGATTCCTCTTGATGTAGCCTTAAGCAGAGACTGGCGAATAACTCACTCAATGAAAGGCGTTGTTAGGCTGCCAAAAAACTACAGTCTCCTGAAATCACAACATATATTTTTTCTTCCGAACTTCATGATACTTTCAAGTAATGAGCAGTACACCAGTCAAACTTGGATGCCCAAGTTTCGTTCTCCTAGGTCGAAGCATTCGTTTGCAGGAACAGTTTGAATTTTTAGGTTTCACTGCGTTTTCTCCTATATTGACAGATGCAGTTAGAACTCTAAATCAAACACGGTTTGTGCTAGCTTCTTGAAACTTGACACAATACAATAGTTCTACGTTCTATCTCTAAGGTTTGTTTCCTCTTGATGTAGCCTTAAGCAGAGACTGGCGAATAACTCACTCAATGAAAGGCGTTGTTAGGCTGCCAAAAAACTACAGTCTCCTGAAATCACAACATATATTTTTTCTTCCGACCTTCATGATACTTTCAAGTAATGAGCAGTACACCAGTCAAACTTGGAAGCCCAACTTTCGTTCTCCTAGGTCGAAGCATTCGTTTGCAGGAACAGTTTGAATTTTTAGGTTTCACTGCGTTTTCTCCTATATTGACAGATGCAGTTAGAACTCTAAATCAAACACGGTTTGTGCTAGCTTCTTGAAACTTGACACAATACAATAGTTCTACGTTCTATCTCTAAGGTTTGTTTCCTCTTGATGTAGCCTTAAGCAGAGACTGGCGAATAACTCACTCAATGAAAGGCGTTGTTAGGCTGCCAAAAAACTACAGTCTCCTGAAATCAAAACATATATTTTTTCTTCCGACCTACATGATAATTTCAAGTAATGAGCAGTACACCAGTCAAACTTGGATGCCCAAGTTTCGTTCTCCTAGGTCGAAGCATTCGTTTGCAGGAACAGTTTGAATTTTTAGGTTTCACTGCGTTTTCTCCTATATTGACAGATCCTGTTAGAACTCTAAATCAAACACGGTTTGGGCTAGCTTCTTGAAACTTGACACAATACAATAGTTCTAAGTTCTATCTCTAAGGTTTGTTTCCTCTTGGTGTACAATTAAGCAGAGACTGGCGAATAACTCACTCAATGAAAGGCGTTGTTAGGCTGCCAAAAAACTACAGTCTCCTGAAATCACAACATATATTTTTTCTTCCGAACTTCATGATACTTTCAAGTAATGAGCAGTACACCAGTCAAACTTGGATGCCCAAGTTTCGTTCTCCTAGGTCGAAGAGTTCGTTTGCAGGAACAGTTTGAATTTTTAGGTTTCACTGCGTTTTCTCCTATATTGACAGATGCAGTTAGAACTCTAAATCAAACACGGTTTGTGCTAGCTTCTTGAAACTTGACACAATACAATAGTTCTACGTTCTATCTCTAAGGTTTGTTTCCTCTTGATGTAGCCTTAAGCAGAGACTGGCGAATAACTCACTCAATGAAAGGCGTTGTTAGGCTGCCAAAAAACTACAGTCTCCTGAAATCACAACATATATTTTTTCTTCCGAACTTCATGATACTTTCAAGTAATGAGCAGTACACCAGTCAAACTTGGATGCCCAAGTTTCGTTCTCCTAGGTCGAAGCATTCGTTTGCAGGAACAGTTTGAATTTTTAGGTTTCACTGCGTTTTCTCCTATATTGACAGATGCAGTTAGAACTCTAAATCAAACACGGTTTGTGCTAGCTTCTTGAAACTTGACACAATACAATAGTTCTACGTTCTATCTCTAAGGTTTGTTTCCTCTTGATGTAGCCTTAAGCAGAGACTGGCGAATAACTCACTCAATGAAAGGCGTTGTTAGGCTGCCAAAAAACTACAGTCTCCTGAAATCACAACATATATTTTTTCTTCCGACCTTCATGATACTTTCAAGTAATGAGCAGTACACCAGTCAAACTTGGATGCCCAAGTTTCGTTCTCCTAGGTCGAAGCTTTCGTTTGCAGGAACAGTTTGAATTTTTAGGTTTCACTGCGTTTTCTCCTATATTGACAGATGCAGTTAGAACTCTAAATCAAACACGGTTTGGGCTAGCTTCTTGAAACTTGACACAATACAATAGTTCTAAGTTCTATCTCTAAGGTTTGTTTCCTCTTGGTGTAGCATTAAGCAGAGACTGGCGAATAACTCACTCAATGAAAGGCGTTGTTAGGCTGCCAAAAAACTACAGTCTCCTGAAATCACAACATATATTTTTTCTTCCGAACTTCATGATACTTTCAATAATGAGCAGTACACCAGTCAAACTTGGATGCCCAAGTTTCGTTCTCCTAGGTCGAAGCATTCGTTTGCAGGAACAGTTTGAATTTTTAGGTTTCACTGCGCTTTCTCCTATATTGACAGATCCTGTTAGAAGTCTAAATCAAACACGGTTTGGGCTAGCTTCTTGAAACTTGACACAATACAATAGTTCTAAATTCTATCTCTAAGGTTTTTTTCTTCTTGGTGTAGCATTAAGCAGAGACTGGCGAATAACTCACTCAATGAAAGGCGTTGTTAGGCTGCCAAAAAACTACAGTCTCCTGAAATCACAACATATATTTTTTCTTCCGAACTTCATGATACTTTCAAGTAATGAGCAGTACACCAGTCAAACTTGGATGCCCAAGTTTCGTTCTCCTAGGTCGAAGCATTCGTTTGCAGGAACAGTTTGAATTTTTAGGTTTCACTGCGTTTTCTCCTATATTGACAGATGCAGTTAGAACTCTAAATCAAACACGGTTTGTGCTAGCTTCTTGAAACTTGACACAATACAATAGTTCTACGTTCTATCTCTAAGGTTTGTTTCCTCTTGATGTAGCCTTAAGCAGAGACTGGCGAATAACTCACTCAATGAAAGGCGTTGTTAGGCTGCCAAAAAACTACAGTCTCCTGAAATCACAACATATATTTTTTCTTCCGAACTTCATGATAGTTTCAAGTAATGAGCAGTACACCAGTCAAACTTGGATGCCCAAGTTTCGTTCTCCTAGGTCGAAGCATTCGTTTGCAGGAACAGTTTGAATTTTTAGGTTTCACTGCGTTTTCTCCTATATTGACAGATGCAGTTAGAACTCTAAATCAAACACGGTTTGTGCTAGCTTCATGAAACTTGACACAATACAATAGTTCTACGTTCTATCTCTAAGGTTTGTTTCCTCTTGATGTAGCCTTAAGCAGAGACTGGCGAATAACTCACTCAATGAAAGGCGTTGTTAGGCTGCCAAAAAACTACAGTCTCCTGAAATCACAACATATATTTTTTCTTCCGACCTTCATGATACTTTCAAGTAATGAGCAGTACACCAGTCAAACTTGGATGCCCAAGTTTCGTTCTCCTAGGTCGAAGCTTTCCTTTGCAGGAACAGTTTGAATACTTAGGTTTCACTGCGTTTTCTCCTATATTGACAGATGCAGTTAGAACTCTAAATCAAACACGGTTTGGGCTAGCTTCTTGAAACTTGACACAATACAATAGTTCTAAGTTCTATCTCTAAGGTTTGTTTCCTCTTGGTGTAGCATTAAGCAGAGACTGGCGAATAACTCACTCAATGAAAGGCGTTGTTAGGCTGCCAAAAAACTACAGTCTCCTGAAATCACAACATATATTTTTTCTTCCGAACTTCATGATACTTTCAAGTAATGAGCAGTACACCAGTCAAACTTGGATGCCCAAGTTTCGTTCTCCTAGGTCGAAGCATTCGTTTGCAGGAACAGTTTGAATTTTTAGGTTTCACTGCGCTTTCTCCTATATTGACAGATCCTGTTAGAAGTCTAAATCAAACACGGTTTGGGCTAGCTTCTTGAAACTTGACACAATACAATAGTTCTAAATTCTATCTCTAAGGTTTTTTTCTTCTTGGTGTAGCATTAAGCAGAGACTGGCGAATAACTCACTCAATGAAAGGCGTTGTTAGGCTGCCAAAAAACTACAGTCTCCTGAAATCACAACATATATTTTTTCTTCCGAACTTCATGATACTTTCAAGTAATGAGCAGTACACCAGTCAAACTTGGATGCCCAAGTTTCGTTCTCCTAGGTCGAAGCATTCGTTTGCAGGAACAGTTTGAATTTTTAGGTTTCACTGCGTTTTCTCCTATATTGACAGATGCAGTTAGAACTCTAAATCAAACACGGTTTGTGCTAGCTTCTTGAAACTTGACACAATACAATAGTTCTACGTTCTATCTCTAAGGTTTGTTTCCTCTTGATGTAGCCTTAAGCAGAGACTGGCGAATAACTCACTCAATGAAAGGCGTTGTTAGGCTGCCAAAAAACTACAGTCTCCTGAAATCACAACATATATTTTTTCTTCCGAACTTCATGATAGTTTCAAGTAATGAGCAGTACACCAGTCAAACTTGGATGCCCAAGTTTCGTTCTCCTAGGTCGAAGCATTCGTTTGCAGGAACAGTTTGAATTTTTAGGTTTCACTGCGTTTTCTCCTATATTGACAGATGCAGTTAGAACTCTAAATCAAACACGGTTTGTGCTAGCTTCATGAAACTTGACACAATACAATAGTTCTACGTTCTATCTCTAAGGTTTGTTTCCTCTTGATGTAGCCTTAAGCAGAGACTGGCGAATAACTCACTCAATGAAAGGCGTTGTTAGGCTGCCAAAAAACTACAGTCTCCTGAAATCACAACATATATTTTTTCTTCCGACCTTCATGATACTTTCAAGTAATGAGCAGTACACCAGTCAAACTTGGATGCCCAAGTTTCGTTCTCCTAGGTCGAAGCTTTCCTTTGCAGGAACAGTTTGAATACTTAGGTTTCACTGCGTTTTCTCCTATATTGACAGATGCAGTTAGAACTCTAAATCAAACACGGTTTGGGCTAGCTTCTTGAAACTTGACACAATACAATAGTTCTAAGTTCTATCTCTAAGGTTTGTTTCCTCTTGGTGTAGCATTAAGCAGAGACTGGCGAATAACTCACTCAATGAAAGGCGTTGTTAGGCTGCCAAAAAACTACAGTCTCCTGAAATCACAACATATATTTTTTCTTCCGAACTTCATGATACTTTCAAGTAATGAGCAGTACACCAGTCAAACTTGGATGCCCAAGTTTCGTTCTCCTAGGTCGAAGCATTCGTTTGCAGGAACAGTTTGAATTTTTAGGTTTCACTGCGCTTTCTCCTATATTGACAGATCCTGTTAGAAGTCTAAATCAAACACGGTTTGGGCTAGCTTCTTGAAACTTGACACAATACAATAGTTCTAAATTCTATCTCTAAGGTTTGTTTCTTCTTGGTGTAGCATTAAGCAGAGACTGGCGAATAACTCACTCAATGAAAGGCGTTGTTAGGCTGCCAAAAAACTACAGTCTCCTGAAATCACAACATATATTTTTTCTTCCGAACTTCATGATACTTTCAAGTAATGAGCAGTACACCAGTCAAACTTGGATGCCCAAGTTTCGTTCTCCTAGGTCGAAGCATTCGTTTGCAGGAACAGTTTGAATTTTTAGGTTTCACTGCGTTTTCTCCTATATTGACAGATGCAGTTAGAACTCTAAATCAAACACGGTTTGTGCTAGCTTCTTGAAACTTGACACAATACAATAGTTCTACGTTCTATCTCTAAGGTTTGTTTCCTCTTGATGTAGCCTTAAGCAGAGACTGGCGAATAACTCACTCAATGAAAGGCGTTGTTAGGCTGCCAAAAAACTACAGTCTCCTGAAATCACAACATATATTTTTTCTTCCGAACTTCATGATAGTTTCAAGTAATGAGCAGTACACCAGTCAAACTTGGATGCCCAAGTTTCGTTCTCCTAGGTCGAAGCATTCGTTTGCAGGAACAGTTTGAATTTTTAGGTTTCACTGCGTTTTCTCCTATATTGACAGATGCAGTTAGAACTCTAAATCAAACACGGTTTGTGCTAGCTTCATGAAACTTGACACAATACAATAGTTCTACGTTCTATCTCTAAGGTTTGTTTCCTCTTGATGTAGCCTTAAGCAGAGACTGGCGAATAACTCACTCAATGAAAGGCGTTGTTAGGCTGCCAAAAAACTACAGTCTCCTGAAATCACAACATATATTTTTTCTTCCGACCTTCATGATACTTTCAAGTAATGAGCAGTACACCAGTCAAACTTGGATGCCCAAGTTTCGTTCTCCTAGGTCGAAGCTTTCCTTTGCAGGAACAGTTTGAATACTTAGGTTTCACTGCGTTTTCTCCTATATTGACAGATGCAGTTAGAACTCTAAATCAAACACGGTTTGGGCTAGCTTCTTGAAACTTGACACAATACAATAGTTCTAAGTTCTATCTCTAAGGTTTGTTTCCTCTTGGTGTAGCATTAAGCAGAGACTGGCGAATAACTCACTCAATGAAAGGCGTTGTTAGGCTGCCAAAAAACTACAGTCTCCTGAAATCACAACATATATTTTTTCTTCCGAACTTCATGATACTTTCAAGTAATGAGCAGTACACCAGTCAAACTTGGATGCCCAAGTTTCGTTCTCCTAGGTCGAAGCATTCGTTTGCAGGAACAGTTTGAATTTTTAGGTTTCACTGCGTTTTCTCCTATATTGACAGATGCAGTTAGAACTCTAAATCAAACACGGTTTGGGCTAGCTTCTTGAAACTTGACACAATACAATAGTTCTAAATTCTATCTCTAAGGTTTGTTTCCTCTTGATGTAGCCTTAAGCAGAGACTGGCGAATAACTCACTCAATGAAAGGCGTTGTTAGGCTGCCAAAAAACTACAGTCTCCTGAAATCACAACATATTTTTTTTCTTCCGACCTTCATGATACTTTCAAGTAATGAGCAGTACACCAGTCAAACTTGGATGCCCAAGTTTCGTTCTCCTAGGTCGAAGAGTTCGTTTGCAGGAACAGTTTGAATTTTTAGGTTTCACTGCGTTTTCTCCTATATTGACAGATGCAGTTAGAACTCTAAATCAAACACGGTTTGTGCTAGCTTCTTGAAACTTGACACAATACAATAGTTCTACGTTCTATCTCTAAGGTTTGTTTCCTCTTGATGTAGCCTTAAGCAGAGACTGGCGAGTAACTCACTCAATGAAAGGCATTGTTAGGCTGCCAAAAAGAGGCATCTCCTGAAATCACAACATATATTCTTTCTTCCGACCTTCATGATACTTTCAAGTAATGAGCAGTACACCAGTCAAACTTGGATGCCCATGTTTCGTTCTCCTAGGTCGAAGCATTCGTTTGCAGGAACAGTTTGAATTTTTAGGTTTCACTGCGTTTTCTCCTATATTGACAGATGCAGTTAGAACTCTAAATCAAACACGGTTTGTGCTAGCTTCTTGAAACTTGACACAATACAATAGTTCTACGTTCTATCTCTAAGGTTTGTTTCCTCTTGATGTAGCCTTAAGCAGAGACTGGCGAATAACTCACTCAATGAAAGGCGTTGTTAGGCTGCCAAAAAACTACAGTCTCCTGAAATCACAACATATATTTTTTCTTCCAACCATCATGATACTTTCAAGTAATGAGCAGTACACCAGTCAAACTTGGATGCCCAAGTTTCGTTCTCCTAGGTCGAAGCTTTCGTTTGCAGGAACAGTTTGAATTTTTAGGTTTCACTGCGTTTTCTCCTATATTGACAGATGCAGTTAGAACTCTAAATCAAACACGGTTTGGGCTAGCTTCTTGAAACTTGACACAATACAATAGTTCTAAGTTCTATCTCTAAGGTTTGTTTCCTCTTGGTGTAGCATTAAGCAGAGACTGGCGAATAACTCACTCAATGAAAGGCGTTGTTAGGCTGCCAAAAAACTACAGTCTCCTGAAATCACAACATATATTTTTTCTTCCGAACTTCATGATACTTTCAATAATGAGCAGTACACCAGTCAAACTTGGATGCCCAAGTTTCGTTCTCCTAGGTCGAAGCATTCGTTTGCAGGAACAGTTTGAATTTTTAGGTTTCACTGCGTTTTCTCCTATATTGACAGATCCTGTTAGAACTCTAAATCAAACACGGTTTGGGCTAGCTTCTTGAAACTTGACACAATACAATAGTTCTAAATTCTATCTCTAAGGTTTGTTTCCTCTTGGTGTAGCATTAAGCAGAGACTGGCGAATAACTCACTCAATGAAAGGCGTTGTTAGGCTGCCAAAAAACTACAGTCTCCTGAAATCACAACATATATTTTTTCTTCCGAACTTCGTGATACTTTCAAGTAATGAGCAGTACACCAGTCAAACTTGGATGCCCAAGTTTCGTTCTCCTAGGTCGAAGCATTCGTTTGCAGGAACAGTTTGAATTTTTAGGTTTCACTGCGTTTTCTCCTATATTGACAGATGCAGTTAGAACTCTAAATCAAACACGGTTTGTGCTAGCTTCTTGAAACTTGACTCAATACAATAGTTCTACGTTCTATCTCTAAGGTTTGTTTCCTCTTGATGTAGCCTTAAGCAGAGACTGGCGAATAACTCACTCAATGAAAGGCGTTGTTAGGCTGCCAAAAAACTACAGTCTCCTGAAATCACAACATATATTTTTTCTTCCGAACTTCATGATAGTTTCAAGTAATGAGCAGTACACCAGTCAAACTTGGATGCCCAAGTTTCGTTCTCCTAGGTCGAAGCATTCGTTTGCAGGAACAGTTTGAATTTTTAGGTTTCACTGCGTTTTCTCCTATATTGACAGATGCAGTTAGAACTCTAAATCAAACACGGTTTGTGCTAGCTTCATGAAACTTGACACAATACAATAGTTCTACGTTCTGTCTCTAAGGTTTGTTTCCTCTTGATGTAGCCTTAAGCAGAGACTGGCGAATAACTCACTCAATGAAAGGCGTTGTTAGGCTGCCAAAAAACTACAGTCTCCTGAAATCACAACATATATTTTTTCTTCCGACCTTCATGATAATTTCAAGTAATGAGCAGTACACCAGTCAAACTTGGATGCCCAAATTTCGTTCTCCTAGGTCGAAGCTTTCGTTTGCAGGAACAGTTTGAATACTTAGGTTTCACTGCGTTTTCTCCTATATTGACAGATGCAGTTAGAACTCTAAATCAAACACGGTTTGGGCTAGCTTCTTGAAACTTGACACAATACAATAGTTCTAAGTTCTATCTCTAAGGTTTGTTTCCTCTTGGTGTAGCATTAAGCAGAGACTGGCGAATAACTCACTCAATGAAAGGCGTTGTTAGGCTGCCAAAAGACTACACTCTCCTGAAATCACAACATATATTTTTTCTTCCGAACTTCATGATACTTTCAAGTAATGAGCAGTACACCAGTCAAACTTGGATGCCCAAGTTTCGTTCTCCTAGGTCGAAGCATTCGTTTGCAGGAACAGTTTGAATTTTTAGGTTTCACTGCGTTTTCTCCTATATTGACAGATGCAGTTAGAACTCTAAATCAAACACGGTTTGGGCTAGCTTCTTGAAACTTGACACAATACAATAGTTCTAAATTCTATCTCTAAGGTTTGTTTCCTCTTGATGTAGCCTTAAGCAGAGACTGGCGAATAACTCACTCAATGAAAGGCGTTGTTAGGCTGCCAAAAAACTACAGTCTCCTGAAATCACAACATATTTTTTTTCTTCCGACCTTCATGATACTTTCAAGTAATGAGCAGTACACCAGTCAAACTTGGATGCCCAAGTTTCGTTCTCCTAGGTCGAAGAGTTCGTTTGCAGGAACAGTTTGAATGTTTAGGTTTCACTGCATTTTCTCCTATATTGACAGATGCTGTTAGAACTCTAAATCAAACACGGTTTTTGCTAGCTTCTTGAAACTTGACACAATACAATAGTTCTACGTTCCATCTCTAAGGTTTATTTCCTCTTGATGTAGCCTTAAGCAGAGACTTGGGAATAACTCACTCAATGAAAGGCATTGTTAGGCTGCCAAAAAACTACAGTCTCCTGAAATCACAACATATATTTTTTCTTCCGACCTTCAAGATACTTTCAAGTAATGAGCAGTACACCAGTCAAACTTGGATGCCCAAGTTTCGTTCTCCTAGGTCGAAGCATTCGTTTGCAGGAACAGTTTGAATTTTTAGGTTTCACTGCGTTTTGTCCTATATTGACAGCTGCAGTTAGAACTCTAAATCAAACACGGTTTGTGCTAGCCTCTTCAAACTTGACACAATACAGTAGTTCTACGTTCTATCTCTATGGTTGGTTTCCTCTTGATGTAGCCTTAAGCAGAGACTGGCGAATAACTCACTCAATGAAAGGCGTTGTAAGGCTGCCAAAAAACTACAGTCTCCTGAAATCACAACATATATTTTTTCTTCCGACCTTCATGATACTTTCAAGTAATGAGCAGTACACCAGTCAAACTTGGATGCCCAAGTTTCGTTCTCCTAGGTCGAAGCATTCGTTTGCAGGAACAGTTTGAATTTTTAGGTTTCACTGCGTTTTCTCCTTTATTGACAGATGCAGTTAGAACTCTAAATCAAACACGGTTTGTGCTAGCTTCTTGAAACTTGACACAATACAATAGTTCTACGTTCTATCTCTAAGGTTTGTTTCCTCTTGATGTAGCCTTAAGCAGAGACTGGCGAGTAACTCACTCAATGAAAGGCATTGTTAGGCTGCCAAAAAACTACACTCTCCTGAAATCACAACATATATTTTTTCTGCCGACCTTCATGATAACTTTCAAGTAATGAGCAGTACACCAGTCAAACTTGGATGCCCAAGTTTCGTTCTCCTAAGTCGAAGCATTCGTTTGCAGGAATAGTTTGAATTTTTAGGTTTCACTGCGTTTTCTTCTATATTGACAGATGCAGTTCAAACCCTAAATCAAACACGGTTTGTGCTAGCTTCTTGAAACTTGACACAATACAATAGTTCTACGTTCTATCTCTAAGGTTTGTTTCCTCTTGATGTACCCTTAAGCAGAGACTGGCTAATAACTCACTCAATGAAAGGCGTTGTTAGGCTGCCAAAAAACTACAGTCTCCTGAAATCACAACATATTTTTTTTCTTCCGACCTTCATGATACTTTCAAGTAATGAGCAGTACACCAGTCAAACTTGGATGCCCAAGTTTCGTTCTCCTAGGTCGAAGCATTCGTTTGCAGAAACAGTTTGAATTTTTAGGTTTCACTGCGTTTTCTCCTATATTGACAGATGCAGTTAGAATTCTAAATCAAACACGGTTTGTGCTAGCTTCTTGAAACTTGACACAATACAATAGTTCTACGTTCTATCTCTAAGGTTTGTTTCCTCTTGATGTAGCCTTAAGCAGAGACTGGCGAATAACTCACTCAATGAAAGGCGTTGTTAGGCTGCCAAAAAACTACAGTCTCCTGAAATCACAACATATATTTTTTCTTCCGACCTTCATGATACTTTCAAGTAATGAGCAGTACACCAGTCAAACTTAGATGCCCAAGTTTCGTTCTCCTAGGTCGAAGCATTCGTTTGCAGGAACAGTTTGAATTTTTAGGTTTCACTGCGTTTTCTTCTATATTGACAGATGCAGTTCGAACCCTAAATCAAACACGGTTTGTGCTAGCTTCTTGAAACATGACACAATACAATAGTTCTACGTTCTATCTCTAAGGTTTGTATCCTCTTGATGTAGCCTTAAGCAGAGACTTGCGAATAACTCACTCAATGAAAGGCGTTGTTAGGTAGCCAAAAAACTACAGTCTCCTGAAATCACAACATATATTTTTTCTTCTGACCTTCATGATACTTTCAGGTAATGAGCAGTACACCAGTCAAACTTGGATGCCCAACTTACGTTCTCCTAGGTCGAAGCATTCGTTTGCAGGAACAGTTTGAATTTTTAGGTTTCACTGCGTTTTCTCCTATATTGACAGATGCAGTTAGAACTCTAAATCAAACACGGTTTGTGCTAGCTTCTTGAAACTTGACACAATACAGTAGTTCTACGTTCTATCTCTAAGGTTTGTTTCCTCTTGATGTAGCTTTAAGCAGAGACTGGCGAATAACTCACTCAATGAAAGCCTTTGTTAGGCTGCCAAAAAGTGGCATCTTCTGAAATGACAACATATATTTTTTCTTCCGACCTTCATGATACTTTCAAGTAATGAGCAGTACACCAGTCAAACTTGGATGCCCAAGTTTCGTTCTCCTAGGTCGAAGCATTCGTTTGCAGGAACAGTTTGAATTTTTAGGTTTCACTGCGTTTTCTTCTATATTGACAGATGCAGTTCAAACTCTAAATCAAACACGGTTTGTGCTAGCTTCTTGAAACTTGACACAATACAGTAGTTCTACGTTCTATCTCTAAGGTTTGTTTCCTCTTGATGTAGCCTTAAGCAGAGACTGGCGAATACTCACTCAATGAAAGGCGTTGTTATGCTGCCAAAAAACTACAGTCTCCTGAAATCACAACATATATTTTTTCTTTCGACCTTCATGATACATTCAAGTAATGAGCAGTACACCAGTCAAACTTGGATGCCCAAGTTTCGTTCTCCTAGGTCGAAGCATTCGTTTGCAGGAACAGTTTGAATTTTTAGGTTTCACTGCGTTTTCTCCTATATTGACAGATGCAGTTAGAACTCTAAATCAAACACGGTTTGTGCTAGCTTCTTGAAACTTGACACAATACAATAGTTCTACGTTCTATCTCTAAGGTTTGTTTCCTCTTGATGTAGCCTTAAGCAGAGACTGGCGAATAACTCACTCAATGAAAGGCGTTGTTAGGCTGCCAAAAAACTACAGTCTCCTGAAATCAAAACATATATTTTTTCTTCCGACCTACATGATACTTTCAAGTAATGAGCAGTACACCAGTCAAACTTGGATGCCCAAGTTTCGTTCTCCTAGGTCGAAGCATTCGTTTGCAGGAACAGTTTGAATTTTTAGGTTTCACTGCGTTTTCTCCTATATTGACAGATGCAGTTAGAACTCTAAATCAAACACGGTTTGGGCTAGCTTCTTGAAACTTGACACAATACAATAGTTCTAAGTTCTATCTCTAAGGTTTGTTTCCTCTTGGTGTAGCATTAAGCAGAGACTGACGAATAACTCACTCAATGAAAGGCGTTGTTAGGCTGCCAAAAAACTACAGTCTCCTGAAATCACAACATATATTTTTTCTTCCGAACTTCATGATACTTTCAAGTAATGAGCAGTACACCAGTCAAACTTGGATGCCCAAGTTTCGTTCTCCTAGGTCGAAGCATTCGTTTGCAGGAACAGTTTGAATTTTTAGGTTTCACTGCGTTTTCTCCTATATTGACAGATGCAGTTAGAACTCTAAATCAAACACGGTTTGTGCTAGCTTCTTGAAACTTGACACAATACAATAGTTCTACGTTCTATCTCTAAGGTTTGTTTCTTCTTGATGTAGCCTTAAGCAGAGACTGGCGAATAACTCACTCAATGAAAGGCGTTGTTAGGCTGCCAAAAAACTACAGTCTCCTGAAATCACAACATATATTTTTTCTTCCGACCTTCATGATACTTTCAAGTAATGAGCAGTACACCAGTCAAACTTGGATGCCCAAGTTTCGTTCTCCAAGGTCGAAGCTTTCGTTTGCAGGAACAGTTTGAATTTTAGGTTTCACTGCGTTTTCTCCTATATTGACAGATGCAGTTAGAACTCAAAATCAAACACGGTTTGGGCTAGCTTCTTGAAACTTGACACAATACAATAGTTCTAAGTTCTATCTCTAAGGTTTGTTTCCTCTTGGTGTAGCATTAAGCAGAGACTGGCGAATAACTCACTCAATGAAAGGCGTTGTTAGGCTGCCAAAAAACTACAGTCTCCTGAAATCACAACATATATTTTTTCTTCCGAACTTCATGATACTTTCAAGTAATGAGCAGTACACCAGTCAAACTTGGATGCCCAAGTTTCGTTCTCCTAGGTCGAAGCATTCGTTTGCAGGAACAGTTTGAATTTTTAGGTTTCACTGCGTTTTCTCCTATATTGACAGATCCTGTTAGAACTCTAAATCAAACACGGTTTGGGCTAGCTTCTTGAAACTTGACACAATACAATAGTTCTAAATTCTATCTCTAAGGTTTGTTTCCTCTTGATGTAGCCTTAAGCAGAGACTGGCGAATAACTCACTCAATGAAAGGCGTTGTTAGGCTGCCAAAAAACTACAGTCTCCTGAAATCACAACATATATTCTTTCTTCCGACCTTCATGATACTTTCAAGTAATGAGCAGTACACCAGTCAAACTTGGATGCCCAAGTTTCGTTCTCCTAGGTCGAAGCATTCGTTTGCAGGAACAGTTTGAATTTTTAGGTTTCACTGCGTTTTCTCCTATATTGACAGATGCAGTTAGAACTCTAAATCAAACACGGTTTGTGCTAGCTTCTTGAAACTTGACACAATACAATAGTTCTACGTTCTATCTCTAAGGTTTGTTTCCTCTTGATGTAGCCTTAAGCAGAGACTGGCGAATAACTCACTCAATGAAAGGCGTTGTTACGCTGCCAAAAAACTACAGTTTCCTGAAATCACAACATATATTTTTTCTTCCGAACTTCATGATACTTTAAAGTAATGAGCAGTACACCAGTCAAACTTGGATGCCCAAGTTTCGTTCTCCTAGGTCGAAGCATTCGTTTGCAGGAACAGTTTGAATTTTTAGGTTTCACTGCGTTTTCTCCTATATTGACAGATGCAGTTAGAACTCTAAATCAAACACGGTTTGTGCTAGCTTCTTGAAACTTGACACAATACAGTAGTTCTACGTTCTATCTCTAAGGTTTGTTTCCTCTTGATGTAGCCTTAAGCAGAGACTGGCGAATGACTCACTCAATGAAAGGCGTTGTTAGGCTGCCAAAAAACTACAGTCTCCTGAAATCACAACATATATTTTTTCTTTCGACCTTCATGATACATTCAAGTAATGAGCAGTACACCAATCAAACTTGGATGCCCAATTTTTGTTCTCCTAGGTCGAAGTATTCGTTTGCAGGAACAGTTTGAATTTTTAGGTTTCACTGCGTTTTCTCCTATATTGACAGATGCAGTTAGAACTCTAAATCAAACACGGTTTGTGCTAGCTTCTTGAAACTTGACACAATACAATAGTTCTACGTTCTATCTCTATGGTTTGTTTCCTCTTGATGTAGCCTTAAGCAGAGACTGGCGAATAACTCAATCAATGAAAGGCGTTGTTACGCTGCCAAAAAACTACAGTTTCCTGATATCACAACATATATTTTTTCTTCCGAACTTCATGATACTTTAAAGTAATGAGCAGTACACCAGTCAAACTTGGATGCCCAAGTTTCGTTCTCCTAGGACGAAGCATTCGTTTGTAGGAACAGTTTGAATTTTTAGGTTTCACTGCGTTTTCTTCTATATTGACAGATGCAGTTGAACTCTAAATCAAACACGGTTTGTGCTAGCTTCATGAAACTTGACAAAATACAATAGTTCTACGTTCTATCTCTAAGGTTTGTTTCCTCTTGATGTAGCCTTAAGCAGAGACTGGCGAATAACTCACTCAATGAAAGGCGTTCTTAGGCTGCCAAAACACTACAGTCTCCTGAAATCACAACATATATTTTTTCTCCCGACCTTCATGATACTTTCAAATAATGAGCAGTACACCAGTCAAACTTGGATGCCCAAGTTTCGTTCTCCTAGGTCGAAGCATTCGTTTGCAGGAACAGTTTGAATTTTTAGGTTTCACTGCGTTTTCTCCTATATTGACAGATGCAGTTAGAACTCTAAATCAAACACGGTTTGTGCTAGCTTCTTGAAACTTGACACAAAACAATAGTTCTACGTTCTATCTCTAACGTTTGTTTCCTCTTGATGTAGCCTTAAGCAGACACTGGCGAATAACTCACTCAATAAAAGGCGTTGTTAGGCTGCCAAAAAACTACAGTCTCCTGAAATCACAACATATATTTTTTCTTCCGACCTTCATGATACTTTCAAGTAATGAGCAGTACACCAGTCAAACTTGGATGCCCAAGTTTCGTTCTCCTAGGTCGAAGCATTCCTTTGCAGGAACAGTTTGAATTTTTAGGTTTCACTGCGTTTTCTCCTATATTGACAGATGCAGTTAGAACTCTAAATCAAACACGGTTTGTGCTAGCTTCTTGAAACTTGACACAATACAATAGTTCTACGTTCTATCTCTAAGGTTTGTTTCCTCTTGATATAGCCTTAAGCAGAGACTGGCGAATAACTCACTCAATGAAAGGCATTGTTAGGCTGCCAAAAAACTACAGTCTCCTGAAATCACAACATATATTTTTTCTTCCGACCTTCATGATACTTTCAAGTAGTGAGCAGTACACCAGTCAAACTTGGAAGCCCAACTTTCGTTCTCCTAGGTCGAAGCATTCGTTTGCAGGAACAGTTTGAATTTTTAGGTTTCACTGCGTTTTCTCCTATATTGACAGATGCAGTTAGAACTCTAAATCAAACACGGTTTGTGCTAGCTTCTTGAAACTTGACACAATACAATAGTTCTACGTTCTATCTCTAAGGTTTGTTTCCTCTTGATGTAGCCTTAAGCAGAGACTGGCGAATAACTCACTCAATGAAAGGCGTTGTTAGGCTGCCAAAAAACTACAGTCTCCTGAAATCAAAACATATATTTTTTCTTCCGACCTACATGATACTTTCAAGTAATGAGCAGTACACCAGTCAAACTTGGATGCCCAAGTTTCGTTCTCCTAGGTCGAAGCATTCGTTTGCAGGAACAGTTTGAATTTTTAGGTTTCACTGCGTTTTCTCCTATATTGACAGATCCTGTTAGAACACTAAATCAAACACGGTTTGGGCTAGCTTCTTGAAACTTGACACAATACAATAGTTCTAAGTTCTATCTCTAAGGTTTGTTTCCTCTTGGTGTACAATTAAGCAGAGACTGGCGAATAACTCACTCAATGAAAGGCGTTGTTAGGCTGCCAAAAAACTACAGTCTCCTGAAATCACAACATATATTTTTTCTTCCGAACTTCATGATACTTTCAAGTAATGAGAAGTACACCAGTCAAACTTGGATGCCCAAGTTTCGTTCTCCTAGGTCGAAGCATTCGTTTGCAGGAACAGTTTGAATTTTTAGGTTTCACTGCGTTTTCTCCTATATTGACAGATGCAGTTAGAACTCTAAATCAAACACGGTTTGTGCTAGCTTCTTGAAACTTGACACAATACAATAGTTCTACGTTCTATCTCTAAGGTTTGTTTCCTCTTGGTGTAGCCTTAAGCAGAGACTGGCGAATAACTCACTCAATGAAAGGCGTTGTTAGGCTGCCAAAAAACTACAGTCTCCTGAAATCACAACATATATTTTTTCTTCCGAACTTCATGATAGTTTCAAGTAATGAGCAGTACACCAGTCAAACTTGGATGCCCAAGTTTCGTTCTCCTAGGTCGAGCATTCGTTTGCAGGAACAGTTTGAATTTTTAGGTTTCACTGCGTTTTCTCCTATATTGACAGATGCAGTTAGAACTCTAAATCAAACACGGTTTGTGCTAGCCTCTTGAAACTTGACACAATACAATAGTTCTAAGTTCTATCTCTAAGGTTTGTTTCCTCTTGGTGTAGCATTAAGCAGAGACTGGCGAATAACTCACTCAATGAAAGGCGTTGTTAGGCTGCCAAAAAACTACAGTCTCCTGAAATCACAACATATATTTTTTCTTCCGAACTTCATGATACTTTCAAGTAATGAGCAGTACACCAGTCAAACTTGGATGCCCAAGTTTCGTTCTCCTAGGTCGAAGCATTCGTTTGCAGGAACAGTTTGAATTTTTAGGTTTCACTGCGTTTTCTCCTATATTGACAGATCCTGTTAGAAGTCTAAATCAAACACGGTTTGGGCTAGCTTCTTGAAACTTGACACAATACAATAGTTCTAAATTCTATCTCTAAGGTTTGTTTCTTCTTGGTGTAGCATTAAGCAGAGACTGGCGAATAACTCACTCAATGAAAGGCGTTGTTAGGCTGCCAAAAAACTACAGTCTCCTGAAATCACAACATATATTTTTTCTTCCGAACTTCATGATACTTTCAAGTAATGAGCAGTACACCAGTCAAACTTGGATGCCCAAGTTTCGTTCTCCTAGGTCGAAGCATTCGTTTGCAGGAACAGTTTGAATTTTTAGGTTTCACTGCGTTTTCTCCTATATTGACAGATGCAGTTAGAACTCTAAATCAAACACGGTTTGTGCTAGCTTCATGAAACTTGACACAATACAATAGTTCTACGTTCTATCTCTAAGGTTTGTTTCCTCTTGATGTAGCCTTAAGCAGAGACTGGCGAATAACTCACTCAATGAAAGGCGTTGTTAGGCTGCCAAAAAACTACAGTCTCCTGAAATCACAACATATATTTTTTCTTCCGACCTTCATGATACTTTCAAGTAATGAGCAGTACACCAGTCAAACTTGGATGCCCAAGTTTCGTTCTCCTAGGTCGAAGCTTTCGTTTGCAGGAACAGTTTGAATACTTAGGTTTCACTGCGTTTTCTCCTATATTGACAGATGCAGTTAGAACTCTAAATCAAACACGGTTTGTGCTAGCTTCTTGAAACTTGACACAATACAATAGTTCTAAGTTCTATCTCTAAGGTTTGTTTCCTCTTGGTGTAGCATTAAGCAGAGACTGGCGAATAACTCACTCAATGAAAGGCGTTGTTAGGCTGCCAAAAAACTACAGTCTCCTGAAATCACAACATATATTTTTTCTTCCGAACTTCATGATACTTTCAAGTAATGAGCAGTACACCAGTCAAACTTGGATGCCCAAGTTTCGTTCTTCTAGGTCGAAGCATTCGTTTGCAGGAACAGTTTGAATTTTTAGGTTTCACTGCGTTTTCTCCTATATTGACAGATGCAGTTAGAACTCTAAATCAAACACGGTTTGGGCTAGCTTCTTGAAACTTGACACAATACAATAGTTCTAAATTCTATCTCTAAGGTTTGTTTCCTCTTGATGTAGCCTTAAGCAGAGACTGGCGAATAACTCACTCAATGAAAGGCGTTGTTAGGCTGCCAAAAAACTACAGTCTCCTGAAATCACAACATATTTTTTTTCTTCCGACCTTCATGATACTTTCAAGTAATGAGCAGTACACCAGTCAAACTTGGATGCCCAAGTTTCGTTCTCCTAGGTCGAAGAGTTCGTTTGCAGGAACAGTTTGAATTTTTAGGTTTCACTGCGTTTTCTCCTATATTGACAGATGCAGTTAGAACTCTAAATCAAACACGGTTTGTGCTAGCTTCTTGAAACTTGACACAATACAATAGTTCTACGTTCTATCTCTAAGGTTTGTTTCCTCTTGATGTAGCCTTAAGCAGAGACTGGCGAATAACTCACTCAATGAAAGGCGTTGTTAGGCTGCCAAAAAACTACAGTCTCCTGAAATCACAACATATATTTTTTCTTCCGAACTTCATGATACTTTCAAGTAATGAGCAGTACACCAGTCAAACTTGGATGCCCAAGTTTCGTTCTCCTAGGTCGAAGCATTCGTTTGCAGGAACAGTTTGAATTTTAGGTTTCACTGCGTTTTCTCCTATATTGACAGATGCAGTTAGAACTCTAAATCAAACACGGTTTGTGCTAGCTTCTTGAAACTTGACACAATACAATAGTTCTACGTTCTATCTCTAAGGTTTGTTTCCTCTTGATGTAGCCTTAAGCAGAGACTGGCGAATAACTCACTCAATGAAAGGCGTTGTTAGGCTGCCAAAAAACTACAGTCTCCTGAAATCACAACATATATTTTTTCTTCCGACCTTCATGATACTTTCAAGTAATGAGCAGTACACCAGTCAAACTTGGATGCCCAAGTTTCGTTCTCCTAGGTCGAAGCTTTCGTTTGCAGGAACAGTTTGAATTTTTAGGTTTCACTGCGTTTTCTCCTATATTGACAGATGCAGTTAGAACTCTAAATCAAACACGGTTTGGGCTAGCTTCTTGAAACTTGACACAATACAATAGTTCTAAGTTCTATCTCTAAGGTTTGTTTCCTCTTGGTGTAGCATTAAGCAGAGACTGGCGAATAACTCACTCAATGAAAGGCGTTGTTAGGCTGCCAAAAAACTACAGTCTCCTGAAATCACAACATATATTTTTTCTTCCGAACTTCATGATACTTTCAATAATGAGCAGTACACCAGTCAAACTTGGATGCCCAAGTTTCGTTCTCCTAGGTCGAAGCATTCGTTTGCAGGAACAGTTTGAATTTTTAGGTTTCACTGCGTTTTCTCCTATATTGACAGATCCTGTTAGAACTCTAAATCAAACACGGTTTGGGCTAGCTTCTTGAAACTTGACACAATACAATAGTTCTAAATTCTATCTCTAAGGTTTGTTTCCTCTTGGTGTAGCATTAAGCAGAGACTGGCGAATAACTCACTCAATGAAAGGCGTTGTTAGGCTGCCAAAAAACTACAGTCTCCTGAAATCACAACTTATATTTTTTCTTCCGAACTTCATGATACTTTCAAGTAATGAGCAGTACACCAGTCAAACTTGGATGCCCAAGTTTCGTTCTCCTAGGTCGAAGCATTCGTTTGCAGGAACAGTTTGAATTTTTAGGTTTCACTGCGTTTTCTCCTATATTGACAGATGCAGTTAGAACTCTAAATCAAACACGGTTTGTGCTAGCTTCTTGAAACTTGACACAATACAATAGTTCTACGTTCTATCTCTATGGTTTGTTTCCTCTTGATGTAGCCTTAAGCAGAGACTGGCGAATAACTCACTCAATGAAAGGCGTTGTTAGGCTGCCAAAAAACTACAGTCTCCTGAAATCACAACATATATTTTTTCTTCCGAACTTCATGATAGTTTCAAGTAATGAGCAGTACACCAGTCAAACTTGGATGCCCAAGTTTCGTTCTCCTAGGTCGAAGCATTCGTTTGCAGGAACAGTTTGAATTTTTAGGTTTCACTGCGTTTTCTCCTATATTGACAGATGCAGTTAGAACTCTAAATCAAACACGGTTTGTGCTAGCTTCTTGAAACTTGACACAATACAATAGATCTACGTTCTATCTCTAAGGTTTGTTTCCTCTTGATGTAGCCTTAAGCAGAGACTGGCGAATAACTCACTCAATGAAAGGCGTTGTTAGGCTGCCAAAAAACTACAGTCTCCTGAAATCACAACATATATTTTTTCTTCCGAACTTCATGATAGTTTCAAGTAATGAGCAGTACACCAGTCAAACTTGGATGCCCAAGTTTCGTTCTCCTAGGTCGAAGCATTCGTTTGCAGGAACAGTTTGAATTTTTAGGTTTCACTGCGTTTTCTCCTATATTGACAGATGCAGTTAGAACTCTAAATCAAACACGGTTTGTGCTAGCTTCATGAAACTTGACACAATACAATAGTTCTACGTTCTGTCTCTAAGGTTTGTTTCCTCTTGATGTAGCCTTAAGCAGAGACTGGCGAATAACTCACTCAATGAAAGGCGTTGTTAGGCTGCCAAAAAACTACAGTCTCCTGAAATCACAACATATATTTTTTCTTCCGACCTTCATGATAATTTCAAGTAATGAGCAGTACACCAGTCAAACTTGGATGCCCAAATTTCGTTCTCCTAGGTCGAAGCTTTCGTTTGCAGGAACAGTTTGAATACTTAGGTTTCACTGCGTTTTCTCCTATATTGACAGATGCAGTTAGAACTCTAAATCAAACACGGTTTGGGCTAGCTTCTTGAAACTTGACACAATACAATAGTTCTAAGTTCTATCTCTAAGGTTTGTTTCCTCTTGGTGTAGCATTAAGCAGAGACTGGCGAATAACTCACTCAATGAAAGGCGTTGTTAGGCTGCCAAAAAACTACAGTCTCCTGAAATCACAACATATATTTTTTCTTCCGAACTTCATGATACTTTCAAGTAATGAGCAGTACACCAGTCAAACTTGGATGCCCAAGTTTCGTTCTCCTAGGTGGAAGCATTCGTTTGCAGGAACAGGTTGAATTTTTAGGTTTCACTGCGTTTTCTCCTATATTGACAGATGCAGTTAGAACTCTAAATCAAACACGGTTTGGGCTAGCTTCTTGAAACTTGACACAATACAATAGTTCTAAATTCTATCTCTAAGGTTTGTTTCCTCTTGATGTAGCCTTAAGCAGAGACTGGCGAATAACTCACTCAATGAAAGGCGTTGTTAGGCTGCCAAAAAACTACAGTCTCCTGAAATCACAACATATTTTTTTTCTTCCGACCTTCATGATACTTTCAAGTAATGAGCAGTACACCAGTCAAACTTGGATGCCCAAGTTTCGTTCTCCTAGGTCGAAGAGTTCGTTTGCAGGAACAGTTTGAATGTTTAGGTTTCACTGCATTTTCTCCTATATTGACAGATGCTGTTAGAACTCTAAATCAAACACGGTTTTTGCTAGCTTCTTGAAACTTGACACAATACAATAGTTCTACGTTCCATCTCTAAGGTTTATTTCCTCTTGATGTAGCCTTAAGCAGAGACTTGGGAATAACTCACTCAATGAAAGGCATTGTTAGGCTGCCAAAAAACTACAGTCTCCTGAAATCACAACATATATTTTTTCTTCCGACCTTCAAGATACTTTCAAGTAATGAGCAGTACACCAGTCAAACTTGGATGCCCAAGTTTCGTTATCCTAGGTCGAAGCATTCGTTTGCAGGAACAGTTTGAATTTTTAGGTTTCACTGCGTTTTGTCCTATATTGACAGCTGCAGTTAGAACTCTAAATCAAACACGGTTTGTGCTAGCCTCTTCAAACTTGACACAATACAGTAGTTCTACGTTCTATCTCTATGGTTGGTTTCCTCTTGATGTAGCCTTAAGCAGAGACTGGCGAATAACTCACTCAATGAAAGGCGTTGTAAGGCTGCCAAAAAACTACAGTCTCCTGAAATCACAACATATATTTTTTCTTCCGACCTTCATGATACTTTCAAGTAATGAGCAGTACACCAGTCAAACTTGGATGCCCAAGTTTCGTTCTCCTAGGTCGAAGCATTCGTTTGCAGGAACAGTTTGAATTTTTAGGTTTCACTGCGTTTTCTCCTTTATTGACAGATGCAGTTAGAACTCTAAATCAAACACGGTTTGTGCTAGCTTCTTGAAACTTGACACAATACAATAGTTCTACGTTCTATCTCTAAGGTTTGTTTCCTCTTGATGTAGCCTTAAGCAGAGACTGGCGAGTAACTCACTCAATGAAAGGCATTGTTAGGCTGCCAAAAAGAGGCATCTCCTGAAATCACAACATATATTCTTTCTTCCGACCTTCATGATACTTTCAAGTAATGAGCAGTACACCAGTCAAACTTGGATGCCCATGTTTCGTTCTCCTAGGTCGAAGCATTCGTTTGCAGGAACAGTTTGAATTTTTAGGTTTCACTGCGTTTTCTCCTATATTGACAGATGCAGTTAGAACTCTAAATCAAACACGGTTTGTGCTAGCTTCTTGAAAGTTGACACAATACAATAGTTCTACGTTCTATCTCTAAGGTTTGTTTCCTCTTGATGTAGCCTTAAGCAGAGACTGGCGAATAACTCACTCAATGAAAGGCGTTGTTAGGCTGCCAAAAAACTACAGTTTCCTGAAATCACAACATATATTTTTTCTTCCGACCTTCATGATACTTTCAAGTAATGAGCAGTACACCAGTCAAACTTGGATGCCCAAGTTTCGTTCTCCTAGGTCGAAGCTTTCGTTTGCAGGAACAGTTTGAATTTTTAGGTTTCACTGCGTTTTCTCCTATATTGACAGATGCAGTTAGAACTCTAAATCAAACACGGTTTGGGCTAGCTTCTTGAAACTTGACACAATACAATAGTTCTAAGTTCTATCTCTAAGGTTTGTTTCCTCTTGGTGTAGCATTAAGCAGAGACTGGCGAATAACTCACTCAATGAAAGGCGTTGTTAGGCTGCCAAAAAACTACAGTCTCCTGAAATCACAACATATATTTTTTCTTCCGAACTTCATGATACTTTCAATAATGAGCAGTACACCAGTCAAACTTGGATGCCCAAGTTTCGTTCTCCTAGGTCGAAGCATTCGTTTGCAGGAACAGTTTGAATTTTTAGGTTTCACTGCGTTTTCTCCTATATTGACAGATCCTGTTAGAACTCTAAATCAAACACGGTTTGGGCTAGCTTCTTGAAACTTGACACAATACAATAGTTCTAAATTCTATCTCTAAGGTTTGTTTCCTCTTGGTGTAGCATTAAGCAGAGACTGGCGAATAACTCACTCAATGAAAGGCGTTGTTAGGCTGCCAAAAAACTACAGTCTCCTGAAATCACAACTTATATTTTTTCTTCCGAACTTCATGATACTTTCAAGTAATGAGCAGTACACCAGTCAAACTTGGATGCCCAAGTTTCGTTCTCCTAGGTCGAAGCATTCGTTTGCAGGAACAGTTTGAATTTTTAGGTTTCACTGCGTTTTCTCCTATATTGACAGATGCAGTTAGAACTCTAAATCAAACACGGTTTGTGCTAGCTTCTTGAAACTTGACACAATACAATAGTTCTACGTTCTATCTCTAAGGTTTGTTTCCTCTTGATGTAGCCTTAAGCAGAGACTGGCGAATAACTCACTCAATGAAAGGCGTTGTTAGGCTGCCAAAAAACTACAGTCTCCTGAAATCACAACATATATTTTTTCTTCCGAACTTCATGATAGTTTCAAGTAATGAGCAGTACACCAGTCAAACTTGGATGCCCAAGTTTCGTTCTCCTAGGTCGAAGCATTCGTTTGCAGGAACAGTTTGAATTTTTAGGTTTCACTGCGTTTTCTCCTATATTGACAGATGCAGTTAGAACTCTAAATCAAACACGGTTTGTGCTAGCTTCATGAAACTTGACACAATACAATAGTTCTACGTTCTATCTCTAAGGTTTGTTTCCTCTTGATGTAGCCTTAAGCTGAGACTGGCGAATAACTCACTCAATGAAAGGCGTTGTTAGGCTGCCAAAAAACTACAGTCTCCTGAAATCACAACATATATTTTTTCTTCCGACCTTCATGATACTTTCAAGTAATGAGCAGTACACCAGTCAATCTTGGATGCCCAAGTTTCGTTCTCCTAGGTCGAAGCTTTCGTTTGCAGGAACAGTTTGAATATTTAGGTTTCACTGCGTTTTCTCCTATATTGACAGATGCAGTTAGAACTCTAAATCAAACACGGTTTGGGCTAGCTTCTTGAAACTTGACACAATACAATAGTTCTAAGTTCTATCTCTAAGGTTTGTTTCCACTTGGTGTAGCATTAAGCAGAGACTGGCGAATAACTCACTCAATGAAAGGCGTTGTTAGGCTGCCAAAAAACTACAGTCTCCTGAAATCACAACATATATTTTTTCTTCCGAACTTCATGATACTTTCAAGTAATGAGCAGTACACCAGTCAAACTTGGATGCCCAAGTTTCGTTCTCCTAGGTCGAAGCATTCGTTTGCAGGAACAGTTTGAATTTTTAGGTTTCACTGCGTTTTCTCCTATATTGACAGATGCAGTTAGAACTCTAAATCAAACACGGTTTGGGCTAGCTTCTTGAAACTTGACACAATACAATAGTTCTAAATTCTATCTCTAAGGTTTGTTTCCTCTTGATGTAGCCTTAAGCAGAGACTGGCGAATAACACACTCAATGAAAGGTGTTGTTAGGCTGCCAAAAAACTACAGTCTCCTGAAATCACAACATATTTTTTTTCTTCCGACCTTCATGATACTTTCAAGTAATGAGCAGTACACCAGTCAAACTTGGATGCCCAAGTTTCGTTCTCCTAGGTCGAAGAGTTCGTTTGCAGGAACAGTTTGAATGTTTAGGTTTCACTGCATTTTCTCCTATATTGACAGATGCTGTTAGAACTCTAAATCAAACACGGTTTTTGCTAGCTTCTTGAAACTTGACACAATACAATAGTTCTACGTTCCATCTCTAAGGTTTATTTCCTTTTGACGTAGCCTTAAGCAGAGACTTGGGAATAACTCACTCAATGAAAGGCATTGTTAGGCTGCCAAAAAACTACAGTCTCCTGAAATCACACATATATTTTTTCTTCCGACCTTCAAGATACTTTCCAAGTAATGAGCAGTACACCAGTCAAACTGGATGCCCAAGTTTCGTTATCCTAGGTCGAAGCATTCGTTTGCAGGAACAGTTTGAATTTTTAGGTTTCACTGCGTTTTGTCCTATATTGACAGCTGCAGTTAGAACTCTAAATCAAACACGGTTTGTGCTAGCCTCTTCAAACTTGACACAATACAGTAGTTCTACGTTCTATCTCTATGGTTGGTTTCCTCTTGATGTAGCCTTAAGCAGAGACTGGCGAATAACTCACTCAATGAAAGGCGTTGTTAGGCTGCCAAAAAACTACAGTCTCCTGAAATCACAACATATATTTTTTCTTCCGACCTTCATGATACTTTCAAGTAATGAGCAGTACACCAGTCAAACTTGGATGCCCAAGTTTCGTTCTCCTAGGTCGAAGCATTCGTTTGCAGGAACAGTTTGAATTTTTAGGTTTCACTGCGTTTTCTCCTTTATTGACAGATGCAGTTAGAACTCTAAATCAAACACGGTTTGTGCTAGCTTCTTGAAACTTGACACAATACAATAGTTCTACGTTCTATCTCTAAGGTTTGTTTCCTCTTGATGTAGCCTTAAGCAGAGACTGGCGAGTAACTCACTCAATGAAAGGCATTGTTAGGCTGCCAAAAAGAGGCATCTCCTGAAATCACAACATATATTCTTTCTTCCGACCTTCATGATACTTTCAAGTAATGAGCAGTACACCAGTCAAACTTGGATGCCCATGTTTCGTTCTCCTAGGTCGAAGCATTCGTTTGCAGGAACAGTTTGAATTTTTAGGTTTCACTGCGTTTTCTCCTATATTGACAGATGCAGTTAGAACTCTAAATCAAACACGGTTTGTGCTAGCTTCTTGAAACTTGACACAATACAGTAGTTCTACGTTCTATCTCTAAGGTTTGTTTCCTCTTGATGTAGCCTTAAGCAGAGACTGGCGAATAACTCACTCAATGAAAGGCATTGTTAGGCTGCCAAAAAACTACAGTCTCCTGAAATCACAACATATATTTTTTCTTCCGACCTTCATGATACTTTCAAGTAATGAGCAGTACACCAGTCAAACTTGGATGCCCAAGTTTCGTTCTCCTAGGTCGAAGCATTCGTTTGCAGGAACAGTTTGAATTTTTAGGTTTCACTGCGTTTTCTCCTATATTGACAGATGCAGTTAGAACTCTAAATCAAAAACGGTTTGTGCTAGCTTCTTGAAACTTGACACAATACAATAGTTCTACGTTCTATCTCTAAGGTTTGTTTCCTCTTGATGTAGCCTTAAGCAGAGACTTGCGAATAACTCACTCAATGAAAGGCGTTGTTAGGCTGCCAAAAAAGTACAGTCTCCTGAAATCACAACATATATTTTTTCTTCCGAACTTCATGATACTTTCAAGTAATGAGCAGTACACCAATCAAACTTGGATGCCAAAGTTTCGTTCTCCTAGGTCGAAGCATTCGTTTGCAGGAACAGTTTGAATTTTAGGTTTCACTGCGTTTTCTCCTATATTGACACATGCAGTTAGAACTCTAAATCAAACACGGTTTGTGCTAGCTTCTTGAAACTTGACACAATACAATAGTTCTAGGTTCTATCTCTAAGGTTTGTTTCCTCTTGATGTAGCCTTAAGCAGAGACTTGCGAATAACTCACTCAATGAAAGGCGTTGTTCGGCTGCCAAAAAACTACAGTCTCCTGAAATCACAACATATATTTTTTCTTCCGACCTCCAAGATACTTTCAAGTAATGAGCAGTACACCAGTCAAACTTGGATGCCCAAGTTTCGTTCTCCTAGGTCGAAGCATTCGTTTGCAGGAACAGTTGAATTTTTAGGTTTCACTGCGTTTTCTCCTATATTGACAGATGCAGTTAGAACTCTAAATCAAACACGGTTTGTGCTAGCTTCTTGAAACTTGACACAATACAATAGTTCTACGTTCTATCTCTAAGGTTTTTTTCCTCTTGATGTAGCCTTAAGCAGAGACTGGAGAATAACTCACTCAATGAAAGGCGTTCTTAGGCTGCCAAAAAACTACAGTCTCCTGAAATCACAACATATATTTTTTCTTCCGACCTTCATGATACTTTCAAGTAATGAGCAGTACACCAGTCAAACTTGGATGCCCAAGTTTCGTTCTCCTAGGTCGAAGCATTCCTTTGCAGGAACAGTTTGAATTTTTAGGTTTCACTGCGTTTTCTCCTATATTGACAGATGCAGTTAGAACTCTAAATCAAACACGCTTTGTGCTAGCTTCTTGAAACTTGACACAATACAATAGTTCTACGTTCTATCTCTAAGGTTTGTTTCCTCTTGATGTAGCCTAAAGCAGAGACTGGCGAATAACTCACTCACTGAAAGGCGTTGTTAGGCTGCCAAAAAACTACAGTCTCCTGAAATCACAACATATATTTTTTTTCCGACCTTCATGATACTTTCAAGTAATGAGCAGTACACCAGTCAAACTTGGATGCCCAAGTTTCGTTCTCCTAGGTCGAAGAGTTCGTTTGCAGGAACAGTTTGAATGTTTAGGTTTCACTGCATTTTCTCCTATATTGACAGATGCTGTTAGAACTCTAAATCAAACACGGTTTTTGCTAGCTTCTTGAAACTTGACACAATACAATAGTTCTACGTTCCATCTCTAAGGTTTATTTCCTCTTGATGTAGCCTTAAGCAGAGACTTGGGAATAACTCACTCAAAAAGGCATTGTTAGGCTGCCAAAAAACTACAGTCTCCTGAAATCACAACATATATTTTTTCTTCCGACCTTCAAGATACTTTCAAGTAATGAGCAGTACACCAGTCAAACTTGGATGCCCAAGTTTCGTTATCCTAGGTCGAAGCATTCGTTTGCAGGAACAGTTTGAATTTTTAGGTTTCACTGCGTTTTGTCCTATATTGACAGCTGCAGTTAGAACTCTAAATCAAACACGGTTTGTGCTAGCCTCTTCAAACTTGACACAATACAGTAGTTCTACGTTCTATCTCTATGGTTGGTTTCCTCTTGATGTAGCCTTAAGCAGAGACTGGCGAATAACTCACTCAATGAAAGGCGTTGTAAGGCTGCCAAAAAACTACAGTCTCCTGAAATCACAACATATATTTTTTCTTCCGACCTTCATGATACTTTCAAGTAATGAGCAGTACACCAGTCAAACTTGGATGCCCAAGTTTCGTTCTCCTAGGTCGAAGCATTCGTTTGCAGGAACAGTTTGAATTTTTAGGTTTCACTGCGTTTTCTCCTTTATTGACAGATGCAGTTAGAACTCTAAATCAAACACGGTTTGTGCTAGCTTCTTGAAACTTGACACAATACAATAGTTCTACGTTCTATCTCTAAGGTTTGTTTCCTCTTGATGTAGCCTTAAGCAGAGACTGGCGAGTAACTCACTCAATGAAAGGCATTGTTAGGCTGCCAAAAAGAGGCATCTCCTGAAATCACAACATATATTCTTTCTTCCGACCTTCATGATACTTTCAAGTAATGAGCAGTACACCAGTCAAACTTGGATGCCCATGTTTCGTTCTCCTAGGTCGAAGCATTCGTTTGCAGGAACAGTTTGAATTTTTAGGTTTCACTGCGTTTTCTCCTATATTGACAGATGCAGTTAGAACTCTAAATCAAACACGGTTTGTGCTAGCTTCTTGAAACTTGACACAATACAATAGTTCTACGTTCTATCTCTAAGGTTTGTTTCCTCTTGATGTAGCCTTAAGCAGAGACTGGCGAATAACTCACTCAATGAAAGGCGTTGTTAGGCTGCCAAAAAACTACAGTCTCCTGAAATCACAACATATATTTTTTCTTCGACCTTCATGATACTTTCAAGTAATGAGCAGTACACCAGTCAAACTTGGATGCCCAAGTTTCGTTCTCCTAGGTCGAAGCTTTCGTTTGCAGGAACAGTTTGAATTTTTAGGTTTCACTGCGTTTTCTCCTATATTGACAGATGCAGTTAGAACTCTAAATCAAACACGGTTTGGGCTAGCTTCTTGAAACTTGACACAATACAATAGTTCTAAGTTCTATCTCTAAGGTTTGTTTCCTCTTGGTGTAGCATTAAGCAGAGACTGGCGAATAACTCACTCAATGAAAGGCGTTGTTAGGCTGTCAAAAACTACAGTCTCCTGAAATCACAACATATATTTTTTCTTCCGAACTTCATGATACTTTCAATAATGAGCAGTACACCAGTCAAACTTGGATGCCCAAGTTTCGTTCTCATAGGTCGAAGCATTCGTTTGCAGGAACAGTTTGAATTTTTAGGTTTCACTGCGTTTTCTCCTATATTGACAGATCCTGTTAGAACTCTAAATCAAACACGGTTTGGGCTAGCTTCTTGAAACTTGACACAATACAATAGTTCTACATTCTATCTCTAAGGTTTGTTTCCTCTTGGTGTAGCATTAAGCAGAGACTGGCGAATAACTCACTCAATGAAAGGCGTTGTTAGGCTGCCAAAAAAACTACAGTCTCCTGAAATCACAACATATATTTTTTCTTCCGAACTTCATGATACTTTCAAGTAATGAGCAGTACACCAGTCAAACTTGGATGCCCAAGTTTCGTTCTCCTAGGTCGAAGCATTCGTTTGCAGGAACAGTTTGAATTTTTAGGTTTCACTGCGTTTTCTCCTATATTGACAGATGCAGTTAGAACTCTAAATCAAACACGGTTTGTGCTAGCTTCTTGAAACTTGACACAATACAATAGTTCTACGTTCTATCTCTAAGGTTTGTTTCCTCTTGATGTAGCCTTAAGCAGAGACTGGCGAATAACTCACTCAATGAAAGGCGTTGTTAGGCTGCCAAAAAACTACAGTCTCCTGAAATCACAACATATATTTTTTCTTCCGAACTTCATGATAGTTTCAAGTAATGAGCAGTACACCAGTCAAACTTGGATGCCCAAGTTTCGTTCTCCTAGGTCGAAGCATTCGTTTGCAGGAACAGTTTGAATTTTTAGGTTTCACTGCGTTTTCTCCTATATTGACAGATGCAGTTAGAACTCTAAATCAAACACGGTTTGTGCTAGCTTCATGAAACTTGACACAATACAATAGTTCTACGTTCTATCTCTAAGGTTTGTTTCCTCTTGATGTAGCCTTAAGCAGAGACTGGCGAATAACTCACTCAATGAAAGGCGTTGTTAGGCTGCCAAAAAACTACAGTCTCCTGAAATCACAACATATATTTTTTCTTCCGACCTTCATGATACTTTCAAGTAATGAGCAGTACACCAGTCAAACTTGGATGCCCAAGTTTCGTTCTCCTAGGTCGAAGCTTTCGTTTGCAGGAACAGTTTGAATATTTAGGTTTCACTGCGTTTTCTCCTATATTGACAGATGCAGTTAGAACTCTAAATCAAACACGGTTTGGGCCAGCTTCTTGAAACTTGACACAATACAATAGTTCTAAGTTCTATCTCTAAGGTTTGTTTCCTCTTGGTGTAGCATTAAGCAGAGACTGGCGAATAACTCACTCAATGAAAGGCGTTGTTAGGCTGCCAAAAAACTACAGTCTCCTGAAATCACAACATATATTTTTTCTTCCGAACTTCATGATACTTTCAAGTAATGAGCAGTACACCAGTCAAACTTGGATGCCCAAGTTTCGTTCTCCTAGGTCGAAGCATTCGTTTGCAGGAACAGTTTGAATTTTTAGGTTTCACTGCGTTTTCTCCTATATTGACAGATGCAGTTAGAACTCTAAATCAAACACGGTTTGGGCTAGCTTCTTGAAACTTGACACAATACAATAGTTCTAAATTCTATCTCTAAGGTTTGTTTCCTCTTGATGTAGCCTTAAGCAGAGACTGGCGAATAACTCACTCAATGAAAGGTGTTGTTAGGCTGCCAAAAAACTACAGTCTCCTGAAATCACAACATATTTTTTTTCTTCCGACCTTCATGATACTTTCAAGTAATGAGCAGTACACCAGTCAAACTTGGATGCCCAAGTTTCGTTCTCCTAGGTCGAAGAGTTCGTTTGCAGGAACAGTTTGAATGTTTAGGTTTCACTGCATTTTCTCTTATATTGACAGATGCTGTTAGAACTCTAAATCAAACACGGTTTTTGCTAGCTTCTTGAAACTTGACACAATACAATAGTTCTACGTTCCATCTCTAAGGTTTATTTCCTCTTGATGTAGCCTTAAGCAGAGACTTGGGAATAACTCACTCAATGAAAGGCATTGTTAGGCTGCCAAAAAACTACAGTCTCCTGAAATCACAACATATATTTTTTCTTCCGACCTTCAAGATACTTTCAAGTAATGAGCAGTACACCAGTCAAACTTGGATGCCCAAGTTTCGTTATCCTAGGTCGAAGCATTCGTTTGCAGGAACAGTTTGAATTTTTAGGTTTCACTGCATTTTGTCCTATATTGACAGCTGCAGTTAGAACTCTAAATCAAACACGGTTTGTGCTAGCCTCTTCAAACTTGACACAATACAGTAGTTCTACGTTCTATCTCTATGGTTGGTTTCCTCTTGATGTAGCCTTAAGCAGAGACTGGCGAATAACTCACTCAATGAAAGGCGTTGTAAGGCTGCCAAAAAACTACAGTCTCCTGAAATCACAACATATATTTTTTCTTCCGACCTTCATGATACTTTCAAGTAATGAGCAGTACACCAGTCAAACTTGGATGCCCAAGTTTCGTTCTCCTAGGTCGAAGCATTCGTTTGCAGGAACAGTTTGAATTTTTAGGTTTCACTGCGTTTTCTCCTTTATTGACAGATGCAGTTAGAACTCTAAATCAAACACGGTTTGTGCTAGCTTCTTGAAACTTGACACAATACAATAGTTCTACGTTATATCTCTAAGGTTTGTTTCCTCTTGATGTAGCCTTAAGCAGAGACTGGCGAGTAACTCACTCAATGAAAGGCATTGTTAGGCTGCCAAAAAGAGGCATCTCCTGAAATCACAACATATATTCTTTCTTCCGACCTTCATGATACTTTCAAGTAATGAGCAGTACACCAGTCAAACTTGGATGCCCATGTTTCGTTCTCCTAGGTCGAAGCATTCGTTTGCAGGAACAGTTTGAATTTTTAGGTTTCACTGCGTTTTCTCCTATATTGACAGATGCAGTTAGAACTCTAAATCAAACACGGTTTGTGCTAGCTTCTTGAAACTTGACACAATACAGTAGTTCTACGTTCTATCTCTAAGGTTTGTTTCCTCTTGATGTAGCCTTAAGCAGAGACTGGCGAATAACTCACTCAATGAAAGGCATTGTTAGGCTGCCAAAAAACTACAGTCTCCTGAAATCACAACATATATTTTTTCTTCCGACCTTCATGATACTTTCAAGTAATGAGCAGTACACCAGTCAAACTTGGATGCCCAAGTTTCGTTCTCCTAGGTCGAAGCATTCGTTTGCAGGAACAGTTTGAATATTTAGGTTTCACTGCGTTTTCTCCTATATTGACAGATGCAGTTAGAACTCTAAATCAAACACGGTTTGGGCTAGCTTCTTGAAACTTGACACAATACAATAGTTCTAAGTTCTATCTCTAAGGTTTGTTTCCTCTTGGTGTAGCATTAAGCAGAGACTGGCGAATAACTCACTCAATGAAAGGCGTTGTTAGGCTGCCAAAAAACTACAGTCTCCTGAAATCACAACATATATTTTTTCTTCCGAACTTCATGATACTTTCAAGTAATGAGCAGTACACCAGTCAAACTTGGATGCCCAAGTTTCGTTCTCCTAGGTCGAAGCATTCGTTTGCAGGAACAGTTTGAATTTTTAGGTTTCACTGCGTTTTCTCCTATATTGACAGATGCAGTTAGAACTCTAAATCAAACACGGTTTGGGCTAGCTTCTTGAAACTTGACACAATACAATAGTTCTAAATTCTATCTCTAAGGTTTGTTTCCTCTTGATGTAGCCTTAAGCAGAGACTGGCGAATAACTCACTCAATGAAAGGTGTTGTTAGGCTGCCAAAAAACTACAGTCTCCTGAAATCACAACATATTTTTTTTCTTCCGACCTTCATGATACTTTCAAGTAATGAGCAGTACACCAGTCAAACTTGGATGCCCAAGTTTCGTTCTCCTAGGTCGAAGAGTTCGTTTGCAGGAACAGTTTGAATGTTTAGGTTTCACTGCATTTTCTCCTATATAGACAGATGCTGTTAGAACTCTAAATCAAACACGGTTTTTGCTAGCTTCTTGAAACTTGACACAATACAATAGTTCTACGTTCCATCTCTAAGGTTTATTTCCTCTTGATGTAGCCTTAAGCAGAGACTTGGGAATAACTCACTCAATGAAAAGCATTGTTAGGCTGCCAAAAAACTACAGTCTCCTGAAATCACAACATATATTTTTTCTTCCGACCTTCAAGATACTTTCAAGTAATGAGCAGTACACCAGTCAAACTTGGATGCCCAAGTTTCGTTATCCTAGGTCGAAGCATTCGTTTGCAGGAACAGTTTGAATTTTTTAGGTTTCACTGCGTTTTGTCCTATATTGACAGCTGCAGTTAGAACTCTAAATCAAACACGGTTTGTGCTAGCCTCTTCAAACTTGACACAATACAGTAGTTCTACGTTCTATCTCTATGGTTGGTTTCCTCTTGATGTAGCCTTAAGCAGAGACTGGCGAATAACTCACTCAATGAAAGGCGTTGTAAGGCTGCCAAAAAACTACAGTCTCCTGAAATCACAACATATATTTTTTCTTCCGACCTTCATGATACTTTCAAGTAATGAGCAGTACACCAGTCAAACTTGGATGCCCAAGTTTCGTTCTCCTAGGTCGAAGCATTCGTTTGCAGGAACAGTTTGAATTTTTAGGTTTCACTGCGTTTTCTCCTTTATTGACAGATGCAGTTAGAACTCTAAATCAAACACGGTTTGTGCTAGCTTCTTGAAACTTGACACAATACAATAGTTCTACGTTCTATCTCTCAGGTTTGTTTCCTCTTGATGTAGCCTTAAGCAGAGACTGGCGAGTAACTCACTCAATGAAAGGCATTGTTAGGCTGCCAAAAAGAGGCATCTCCTGAAATCACAACATATATTCTTTCTTCCGACCTTCATGATACTTTCAAGTAATGAGCAGTACACCAGTCAAACTTGGATGCCCATGTTTCGTTCTCCTAGGTCGAAGCATTCGTTTGCAGGAACAGTTTGAATTTTTAGGTTTCACTGCGTTTTCTCCTATATTGACAGATGCAGTTAGAACTCTAAATCAAACACGGTTTGTGCTAGCTTCTTGAAACTTGACACAATACAGTAGTTCTACGTTCTATCTCTAAGGTTTGTTTCCTCTTGATGTAGCCTTAAGCAGAGACTGGCGAATAACTCACTCAATGAAAGGCATTGTTAGGCTGCCAAAAAACTACAGTCTCCTGAAATCACAACATATATTTTTTCTTCCGACCTTCATGATACTTTCAAGTAATGAGCAGTACACCAGTCAAACTTGGATGCCCAAGTTTCGTTCTCCTAGGTCGAAGCATTCGTTTGCAGGAACAGTTTGAATTTTTAGGTTTCACTGCGTTTTCTCCTATATTGACAGATGCAGTTAGAACTCTAAATCAAAAACGTTTGTGCTAGCTTCTTGAAACTTGACACAATACAATAGTTCTACGTTCTATCTCTAAGGTTTGTTTCCTCTTGATGTAGCCTTAAGCAGAGACTTGCGAATAACTCACTCAATGAAAGGCGTTGTTAGGCTGCCAAAAAAGTACAGTCTCCTGAAATCACAACATATATTTTTTCTTCCGACCTCCAAGATACTTTCAAGTAATGAGCAGTACACCAGTCAAACTTGGATGCCCAAGTTTCGTTCTCCTAGGTCGAAGCATTCGTTTGCAGGAACAGTTTGAATTTTTAGGTTTCACTGCGTTTTCTCCTATATTGACAGATGCAGTTAGAACTCTAAATCAAACACGGTTTGTGCTAGCTTCTTGAAACTTGACACAATACAATAGTTCTACGTTCTATCTCTAAGGTTTTTTTCCTCTTGATGTAGCCTTAAGCAGAGACTGGAGAATAACTCACTCAATGAAAGGCGGTCTTAGGCTGCCAAAAAACTACAGTCTCCTGAAATCACAACATATATTTTTTCTTCCGACCTTCATGATACTTTCAAGTAATGAGCAGTACACCAGTCAAACTTGGATGCCCAAGTTTCGTTCTCCTAGGTCGAAGCATTCGTTTGCAGGAACAGTTTGAATTTTTAGGTTTCACTGCGTTTTCTCCTATATTGACAGATGCAGTTAGAACTCTAAATCAAACACGCTTTGTGCTAGCTTCTTGAAACTTGACACAATACAATAGTTCTACGTTCTATCTCTAAGGTTTGTTTCCTCTTGATGTAGCCTAAAGCAGAGACTGGCGAATAACTCACTCACTGAAAGGCGTTGTTAGGCTGCCAAAAAACTACAGTCTCCTGAAATCACAACATATATTTTTTCTTCCGACCTTCATGATACTTTCAAGTAATGAGCAGTACACCAATCAAACTTGGATGCCCAAGTTTCATTCTCCTAGGTCGAAGCATTCGATTGCAGGAACAGTTTGAATTTTTAGGTTTCACTGCGTTTTCTCCTATATTGACAGATGCAGTTAGAACTCTAAATCAAACACGGTTTGTGCTAGCTTCTTGAAACTTGACACAATACAATAGTTCTACGTTCTATCTCTAAGGTTTGTTTCCTCTTGATGTAGCCTTAAGCAGAGACTTGCGAATAACTCACTCAATGAACGGCGTTGTTAGGCTGCCAAAAAACTACAGTCTCCTGAAATCACAACATATATTTTTTCTTCCGACCTGCAAGATACTTTCAAGTAATGAGCAGTACACCAGTCAAACTTGGATGCCCAAGGTTCGTTCTCCTAGGTCGAAGCATTCGTTTGCAGGAACAGTTTGAATTTTTAGGTTTCACTGCGTTTTCTCCTATATTGACAGATGCAGTTAGAACTCTAAATCAAACACGGTTTGTGCTAGCTTCTTGAAACTTGATACAATACAATAGTTCTACGTTCTATCTCTAAGGTTTTTTTCCTCTTGATGTAGCCTTAAGCAGAGACTGGCGAATAACTCACTCAATGAAAGGCGTTCTTAGGCTGCCAAAAAACTACAGTCTCCTGAAATCACAACATATATTTTTTCTTCCGACCTTCATGATACTTTCAGGTAATGAGCAGTACACCAGTCAAACTTGGATGCCCAAGTTTCGTTCTCCTAGGTCGAAGCATTCGTTTGCAGGAACAGTTTGAATTTTTAGGTTTCACTGCGTTTTCTTCTATATTGACAGATGCAGTTCGAACTCTAAATCAAACACGGTTTGTGCTAGCTTCTTGAAACGTGACACAATACAGTAGTTCTACGTTCTATCTCTAAGGTTTGTTTCCTCTTGTTGTAGCCTTAAGCAGAGACTGGCGAATAACTCACTCAATGAAATGCATTGTTAGGCTGCCAAAAAACTACTGTCTCCTGAAATCACAACACATATTTTTTCTTCCGACCTTCATGATACTTTCAAGTAATGAGCAGTACACCAGTCAAACTTGGATGCCCAAGTTTCGTTCTCCTAGGTCGAAGCATTTGTTTGCAGGAATAGTTTGAATTTTTAGGTTTCACTGCGTTTTTTTCTATATTGACAGATGCAGTTCGAACCCTAAATCAAACACGGTTTGTGCTAGCTTCTTGAAACTTGACACAATACAATAGTTCTACGTTCTATCTCTAAGGATTGTTTCCTCTTGATGTAGCCTTAAGCAGAGACTGGCTAATAACTCACTCAATGAAAGGCGTTGTTAGGCTGCCAAAAAACTACAGTCTCCTGAAATCACAACATATATTTTTTCTTCCGACCTTCATGATACTTTCAAGTAATGAGCAGTACACCAGTCAAACTTGGATGCCCATGTTTCGTTCTCCTAGGTCGAAGCATTCGTTTGCAGGAACAGTTTGAATTTTTAGGTTTCACTGCATTTTCTCCTATATTGACAGATGCAGTTAGAACGCTAAATCAAACACGGTTTGTGCTAGCTTCTTGAAACTTGACACAATACAATAGTTCTACGTTCTATCTCTAAGGTTTGTTTCCTCTTGATGTAGCCTTAAGCAGAGACTGGCGAATAACTCACTCAATGAAAGGCGTTGTTCGGCTGCCAAAAAACTGCAGTCTCCTGAAATCACAACATATATTTTTTCTTCCGACCTTCATGATACTTTCAAGTAATGAGCAGTACACCAGTCAAACTTGGATGCCCAAGTTTCGTTCCCCTAGGTCGAAGCATTCGTTTGCATTAACAGTTTGAATTTTTAGGTTTCACTGCGTTTTCTCCTATATTGACAGATGCAGTTAGATCTCTAAATCAAACACGGTTTGTGCTAGCTTCTTGAAACTTGACACAATACAATAGTTCTACGTTCTATCTCTAAGGTTTGTTTCCTCTTGATGTAGCCTTAAGCAGAGACTGGCGAATAACTCACTCAATGAAAGGCGTTGTTAGGCTGCCAAAAAACTACAGTCTCCTGAAATCACAACATATATTTTTTCTTCCGACCTTCATGATACTTTCAAGTAATGAGCACTACACCAGTCAAACTTGGATGCCCAAGTTTTGTTCTACTAGGTTTAAGCATTCGTTTGCAGGAACAGTTTGAATTTTTAGGTTTCACTGCGTTTTCTCCTATATTGACAGATGCAGTTAGAACTCTAAATCAAACATGGTTTGTGCTAGCTTCTTGAAACTTGACACAATACAATAGTTCTACGTTCTATCTCTAAGGTTTGTTTCCTCTTGATGTAGCCTTAAGCAGAGACTTGCGAATAACTCACTAAATGAAAGGCGTTGTTAGGCTGCCAAAAAACTACAGTCTCCTGAAATCACAACATATATTTTTTCTTCCGACCTTCAAGATACTTTCAAGTAATGAGCAGTACACCAGTCAAACTTGGATGCCCAAGTTTCGTTCTCCTAGGTCAAAGCATTCGTTTGCAGGAACAGTTTGAATTTTTAGGTTTCACTGCGTTTTCTCCTATATTGACAGATGCAGTTAGAACCCTAATTCAAACATGGTTTGTGCTAGCTTCTTGAAACTTGACACAATACAATAATTCTACTTTCTATCTCTAAGGTGTGTTTCCTCTTGATGTAGCCTTAAGCAGAGACTGGCGAATAACTCACTCAATGAAAGGCGTTGTTAGGCTGCCAAAAAACTACAGTCTCCTGAAATCAAAACATATATTTTTTCTTCCGAACTTCATGATACTTTCAAGTAATGAGCAGTACACCAGTCAAACTTGGATGCCCAAGTTTTGTTCTCCTAGGTCGAAGCATTCGTTTGCAGGAACAGTTTGAATTTTTAGGTTTCACTGCGTTTTCTCCTATATTGACAGATGCTGTTAGAACTCTAAATCAAACACGGTTTGTGCTAGCTTCTTGAAACTTGACACAATACAGTAGTTCTACGTTCTATCTCTATGGTTTGTTTCCTCTTGATGTAGCCTTAAGCAGAAACTGGCGAATAACTCACTCAATGAAAGGCGTTGTTAGGCTGCCAAAAAACTACAGTCTCCTGAAATCACAACATATATTTTTTCTTCCGACTTTCATGATACTTTCAAGTAATGAGCAGTACACCAGTCAAACTTGGATGCCCAAGTTTCGTTCTCCTAGGTCGAAGCATTCGTTTGCAGGAACAGTTTGAATTTTTAGGTTTCACTGCGTTTTCTTCTATATTGACAGATGCAGTTAGAACTCTAAATCAAACACGGTTTGTGCTAGCTTCTTGAAACTTGACACAATACAATAGTTCTACGTTCTATCTCTAAGGTGTGTTTCCTCTTGATGTAGCCTTAAGCAGAGACTGGCGAATAACTCACTCAATGAAAGGCGTTGTTAGGCTGCCAAAAAACTACAGTCTCCTGAAATCACAACATATATTTTTTCTTCCGACCTTCATGATACTTTTATGTAATGAGCAGTACACCAGTCAAACTTGGATGCCCAAGTTTCGTTCTCCTAGGTCGAAGCATTCGTTTGCAGGAACAGTTTGAATTTTTAGGTTTCACTGCGTTTTCTCCTATATTGACAGATGCAGTTAGAACTCTAAATCAAACACGGTTTGTGCTAGCTTCTTGAAACTTGACACAATACAATAGTTCTACGTTCTATCTCTATAGTTTGTTTCCTCTTGATGTCGCCTTAAGCAGAGACTGGAGAATAACTCACTCACTGAAATGCGTTGTTAGGCTGCCAAAAAACTACAGTCTCCTGAAATCACAACATATATTTTTTCTTCCGACCTTCATGATACTTTCAAGTAATGAGCAGTACACCAGTCAAACTTGGATGCCCAAGTTTCGTTCTCCTAGGTCGAAGCATTCGTTTGCAGGAACAGTTTGAATTTTTAGGTTTCACTGCGTTTTCTCCTATATTGACAGATGCAGTTAGAACTCTAAATCAAACACGGTTTGTGCTAGCTTCTTGAAACTTGACACAATACAATAGTTCTACGTTCTATCTCTATAGTTTGTTTCCTCTTGATGTAGCCTTAAGCAGAGACTGGCGAATAACTCACTCAATGAAAGGCGTTGTTAGGCTGCCAAAAAACTACAGTCTCCTGAAATCACAACATATATTTTTTCTTCCGACCTTCATGATACTTTCAAGTAATGAGCAGTACACCAGTCAAACTTGGATGCCCAAGTTTCGTTCTCCTAGGTCGAAGCATTCGTTTGCAGGAACAGTTTGAATTTTTAGGTTTCACTGCGTTTTCTCCTATATTGACAGATGCAGTTAGAACTCTAAATCAAACACGGTTTGTGCTAGCTTCTTGAAACTTGACACAATACAATAGTTCTACGTTCTATCTCTAAGGTTTGTTTCCTCTTGATGTCGCCTTAAGCAGAGACTGGAGAATAACTCACTCACTGAAATGCGTTGTTAGGCTGCCAAAAAACTACAGTCTCCTGAAATCACAACATATATTTTTTCTTCCGACCTTCATGATACTTTCAAGTAATGAGCAGTACACCAGTCAAACTTGGATGCCCAAGTTTCGTTCTCCTAGGTCGAAGCATTCGTTTGCAGGAACAGTTTGAATTTTTAGGTTTCACTGCGTTTTCTCCTATATTGACAGATGCAGTTAGAACTCTAAATCAAACACGGTTTGTGCTAGCTTCTTGAAACTTGACACAATACAATAGTTCTACGTTCTATCTCTAAGGTGTGTTTCCTCTTGATGTAGCCTTAAGCAGAGACTGGCGAATAACTCACTCAATGAAAGGCGTTGTTAGGCTGCCAAAAAACTACAGTCTCCTGAAATCAAAACATATATTTTTTCTTCCGAGCTTCATGATACTTTCAAGTAATGAGCAGTACACCAGTCAAACTTGGATGCCCAAGTTTTGTTCTCCTAGGTCGAAGCATTCGTTTGCAGGAACAGTTTGAATTTTTAGGTTTCACTGCGTTTTCTCCTATATTGACAGATTCTGTTAGAACTCTAAATCAAACACGGTTTGTGCTAGCTTCTTGAAACTTGACACAATACAGTAGTTCTACGTTCTATCTCTATGGTTTGTTTCCTCTTGATGTAGCGTTAAGCAGAGACTGGCGAATAACTCACTCAATGAAAGGCGTTGTTAGGCTGCCAAAAAACTACAGTCTCCTGAAATCACAACATATATTTTTTCTTCCGACCTTCATGATACTTTCAAGTAATGAGCAGTACACCAGTCAAACTTGGTAGCCCAAGTTTTGTTCTCCTAGGACGAAGCATTCGTTTGCAGGAACAGTTTGAATTTTTAGGTTTCACTGCGTTTTCTTCTATATTGACAGATGCAGTTAGAACTCTAAATCAAACACGGTTTGTGCTAGCTTCTTGAAACTTGACACAATACAATAGTTCTACGTGCTATCTCTAAGGTTTGTTTCCTCTTGATGTAGCCTTAAGCAGAGACTGGAGAATAACTCACTCACTGAAATGCGTTGTTAGGCTGCCAAAAAACTACAGTCTCCTGAAATCACAACATATATTTTTTCTTCCGACCTTCATGATACTTTCAAGTAATGAGCAGTACACCAATCAAACTTGGATGCCCAAGTTTCGTTCTCCTAGGTCGAATCATTCGTTTGCAGGAACAGTTTGAATTTTTAGGTTTCACTGCCTTTTCTCCTATATTGACAGATGCAGTTAGAACTCTAAATCAAACATGGTTTGTGCTACCTTCTTGAAACTTGACACAATACAATAGTTCTACATTCTATCTCTAAGGTTTGTTTCCTCTTGATGTAGCCTTAAGCAGAGACTTGCGAATAACTCACTCAATGAAAGGCGTTGTTAGGTTGCCAAAAAACTACAATCTCCTGAAATCACAACATATATTTTTTCTTCCGAGCTTCAAGATACTTTCAAGTAATGAGCAGTACACCAGTCAAACTTGGATGCCCAAGGTTCGTTCTCCTAGGTCGAAGCATTCGTTTGCAGGAACTGTTTGAATTTTTAGGTTTCACTGCGTTTTCTCCTATATTGACAGATGCAGTTAGAACTCTAAATCAAACACGGTTTGTGCTAGCTTCTTGAAACTTGACACAATACAATAGTTCTACGTTCTATCTATAAGGTTTGTTTCCTCTTGATGTAGCCTTAAGCAGAGACTGGCGAATAACTCACTCAATGAAAGGCGTTGTTAGGCTGCCAAAAAACTACAGTCTCCTGAAATCACAACATATATTTTTTCTTCCGACCTTCATGATACTTTCAAGTAATGAGCAGTACACCAGTCAAACTTGGATGCCCAAGTTTCATTCTCCTAGGTCGAAGCATTCGTTTGCAGGAACAGTTTGAATTTTTAGGTTTCACTGCGTTTTCTTCTATATTGACAGATGCATTTAGAACTCTAAATCAAACACGGTTTGTGCTAGCTTCTTGAAACTTGACAAAATACAGTAGTTCTACGTTCTATCTCTAAGGTTTGTTTCCTCTTGATGTAGCCTTAAGCAGAGACTGGCGAATAACTCACTCAATGAAAGGCGTTCTTAGGCTGCCAAAAAACTACAGTCTCCTGAAATCACAACATATATTTTTTCTTCCGATCTTCATGATACTTTCAAGTAATGAGCAGTACACCAGTCAAACTTGGATGCCCAAGTTTCGTTCTCCTAGGTCGAAGCATTCGTTTGCAGGAACAGTTTGAATTTTTAGGTTTCACTGCATTTTCTTCTATATTGACAGATGCAGTTAGAACTCTAAATCAAACACGGTTTGTGCTAGCTTCTTGAAACTTGACACAATACAATAGTTCTACGTTCTATCTCTAAGGTGTGTTTCCTCTTGATGTAGCCTTAAGCAGAGACTGGCGAATAACTCACTCAATGAAAGGCGTTGTTAGGCTGCCAAAAAACTACAGTCTCCTGAAATCACAACATATATTTTTTCTTCCGACCTTCATGATACTTTCAAGTAATGAGCAGTACACCAGTCAAACTTGGATGCCCAAGTTTCGTTCTCCTAGGTCGAAGCATTCGTTTGCAGGAACAGTTTGAATTTTTAGGTTTCACTGCGTTTTCTCCTATATTGACAGATGCAGTTAGAACTCTAAATCAAACACGGTTTGTGCTAGCTTCTTGAAACTTGACACAATACAATAGTTCTACGTTCTATCTCTAAGGTTTGATTCCTCTTGATGTAGCCTTAAGCAGAGACTGGCGAATAACTCACTCAATGAAAGGCGTTGTTAGGCTGCCAAAAAACTACAGTCTCCTGAAATCACAACATATATTTTTTCTTCCGACTTTCATGATACTTTCAAGTAATGAGCAGTACACCAGTCAAACTTGGATGCCCAGTTTCGTTCTCCTAGGTCGAAGCATTCGTTTGCAGGAACAGTTTGAATTTTTAGGTTTCACTGCGTTTTCTCCTATATTGACAGATGCAGTTAGAACTCTAAATCAAACACGGTTTGTGCTAGCTTCTTGAAACTTGACACAATACAATAGTTCTACGTTCTGTCTCTGAGGTTTGTTTCCTCTTGATGTAGCCTTAAGCAGAGACTGGCGAATAACTCACTCAATGAAAGGCGTTGTTAGGCTGCCAAAAAACTACAGTCTCCTGAAATCACAACATATATTTTTTCTTCCGACCTTCATGATACTTTCAAGTAATGAGCAGTACACCACTCAAACTTGGATGCCCAAGTTTCGTTCTCCTAGGTCGAAGCATTCCTTTGCAGGAACAGTTTGAATTTTTAGGTTTCACTGCGTTTTGTCCTATATTGACAGCTGCAGTTGGAACTCTAAATCAAACACGGTTTGTGCTAGCTTCTTGAAACTTGACACAATACAGTAGTTCTACATTCTATCTCTATGGTTTGTTTCCTCTTGATGTAGCCTTAAGCAGAGACTGGCGAATAACTCACTCAATGAAAGGCGTTGTTAGGCTGCCAGAAAACTACAGTCTCCTGAAATCACAACATATATTTTTTCTTCCGACCTTCATGATACTTTCAAGTAATGAGCAGTACACCAGTCAAACTTGGATGCCCAAGTTTCATTCTCCTAGGTCGAAGCATTCGTTTGCAGGAACAGTTTGAATTTTTAGGTTTCACTGCGTTTTCTCCTATATTGACAGATGCAGTTAGAACTGTAAATCAAACACGGTTTGTGCTAGCTTCTTGAAACTTGACACAATACAATAGTTCTACGTTCTATCTCTAAGGTTTGTTTCCTCTTGATGTAGCCTTAAGCAGAGACTTGCGAATAACTCACTCAATGAAAGGCGTTGTTAGGCTGCCAAAAAACTACAGTCTCCTGAAATCACAACATACATTTTTTCTTCCGACCTTCATGATACTTTCAAGTAATGAGCAGTACACCAGTCAAACTTGGATGCCCAAGTTTCGTTCTCCTATGTCGAAGCATTCGTTTGCAGGAACAGTTTGAATTTTAGGTTTCACTGCGTTTTCTCCTATATTGACAGATGCAGTTAGAACTCTAAATCAAACACGGTTTGTGCTAGCTTCTTGAAACTTGACACAATACAATAGTTCTACGTTCTATCTCTAAGGTTTGTTTCCTCTTGATGTAGCCTTAAGCAGAGACTGGCGAATAACTCACTCAATGAAAGGCGTTGTTAGGCTGCCAAAAAACTACAGTCTCCTGAAATCACAACATATATTTTTTCTTCCGAGCTTCATGATACTTTCAAGTAATGAAGTACACCAGTCAAACTTGGATGCCCAAGTTTCGTTCTCCTAGGTCGAAGCATTCGTTTGCAGGAACAGTTTGAATTTTTAGGTTTCACTGCGTTTTCTCCTATATTGACAGATGCAGTTAGAACTCTAAATCAAACACGGTTTGTGCTAGCTTCTTGAAACTTGACACAATACAATAGTTCTACGTTCTATCTCTAAGGTTTGTTTCCTCTTGATGTAGCCTTAAGCAGAGACTGGAGAATAACTCACTCACTGAAATGCGTTGTTAGGCTGCCAAAATACTACAGTCTCCTGAAATCACAACATATATTTTTTCTTCCGACCTTCATGATACTTTCAAGTAATGAGCAGTACACCAGTCAAACTTGGATGCCCAAGTTTCGTTCTCCTAGGTCGAAGCATTCGTTTGCAGGAACAGTTTGAATTTTTAGGTTTCACTGCGTTTTCTCCTATATTGACAGATGCAGTTAGAACTCTAACTCAAACACGGTTTGTGCTAGCTTCTTGAAACTTGACACAATACAATAGTTCTACGTTCTATCTCTAAGGTTTGTTTCCTCTTGATGTAGCCTTAAGCAGAGACTGGCGAATAACTCACTCACTGAAAGGCGTTGTTAGGCTGCCAAAAAACTACAGTCTCCTGAAATCACAACATATATTTTTTCTTCCGAGCTTCATGATACTTTCAAGTAATGAGCAGTACACCAGTCAAACTTGGATGCCCAAGTTTCGTTCTCCTAGGTCGAAGCATTCGTTTGCAGGAACAGTTTGAATTTTTAGGTTTCACTGCGTTTTCTCCTATATTGACAGATGCAGTTAGAACTCTAAATCAAACACGGTTTGTGCTAGCTTCTTGAAACTTGACACAATACAATAGTTCTACGTTCTGTCTCTGAGGTTTGTTTCCTCTTGATGTAGCCTTAAGCAGAGCCTGGCGAATAACTCACTCAATGAAAGGCGTTGTTAGGCTGCCAAAAAACTACAGTCTCCTGAAATCACAACATATATTTTTTCTTCCGACCTTCATGATACTTTCAAGTAATGAGCAGTACACCAGTCAAACTTGGATGCCCAAGTTTCGTTCTCCTAGGTCGAAGCATTCCTTTGCAGGAACAGTTTGAATTTTTAGGTTTCACTGCGTTTTGTCCTATATTGAGAGCTGCAGTTGGAACTCTAAATCAAACACGGTTTGTGCTAGCTTCTTGAAACTTGACACAATACAGTAGTTCTACATTCTATCTCTATGGTTTGTTTCCTCTTGATGTAGCCTTAAGCAGAGACTGGCGAATAACTCACTCAATGAAAGGCGTTGTTAGGCTGCCAGAAAACTACAGTCTCCTGAAATCACAACATATATTTTTTCTTCCGACCTTCATGATACTTTCAAGTAATGAGCAGTACACCAGTCAAACTTGGATGCCCAAGTTTCATTCTCCTAGGTCGAAGCATTCGTTTGCAGGAACAGTTTGAATTTTTAGGTTTCACTGCGTTTTCTCCTATATTGACAGATGCAGTTAGAACTGTAAATCAAACACGGTTTGTGCTAGCTTCTTGAAACTTGACACAATACAATAGTTCTACGTTCTATCTCTAAGGTTTGTTTCCTCTTGATGTAGCCTTAAGCAGAGACTTGCGAATAACTCACTCAATGAAAGGCGTTGTTAGGCTGCCAAAAAACTACAGTCTCCTGAAATCACAACATATATTTTTTCTTCCGAACTTCATGATACTTTCAAGTAATGAGCAGTCAACCAGTCAAACTTGGATGCCCAATTTTCGTTCTCCTAGGTCGAAGCATTCGTTTGCAGGAACAGTTTGAATTTTTAGGTTTCACTGCGTTTTCTTCTTTATTGACAGATGCAGTTGAACTCTAAATCAAACACGGTTTGTGCTAGCATCTTGAAACTTGACAAAATACAATAGTTCTACGTTCTATCTCTAAGGTTTGTTTCCTCTTGATGTAGCCTTAAGCAGAGACTGACGAATAACTCACTCAATGAAAGGCGTTCATAGGCTGCCAAAAAACTACAGTCTCCTGAAATCACAACATATATTTTTTCTTCCGACCTTCATGATACTTTCAAGTAATGAGCAGTACACCAGTCAAACTTGGATGCCCAAGTTTCGTTCTCCTAGGTCGAAGCATTCGTTTGCAGGAACAGTTTGAATTTTTAGGTTTCACTGCGTTTTCTCCTATATTGACAGATGCAGTTAGAACTCTAAATCAAACACGGTTTCTGCCAGCTTCTTGAAACTTGACACAATACAGTAGTTCTACGTTCTATCTCTATGGTTTGTTTCCTCTTGATGTAGCTTTAAGCAGAGACTGGCGAATAACTCACTCAATGAAAGGCGTTGTTAGGCTGCCAAAAAACTACAGTCTCCTGAAATCACAACATACATTTTTTCTTCCGACCTTCATGATACTTTCAAGTAATGAGCAGTACACCAGTCAAACTTGGATGCCCAAGTTTCGTTCTCCTAGGTCGAAGCATTCGTTTGCAGGAACAGTTTGAATTTTAGGTTTCACTGCGTTTTCTCCTATATTGACAGATGCAGTTAGAACTCTAAATCAAACACGGTTTGTGCTAGCTTCTTGAAACTTGACACAATACAATAGTTCTACGTTCTATCTCTAAGGTTTGTTTCCTCTTGATGTAGCCTTAAGCAGAGACTGGCGAATAACTCACTCAATGAAAGGCGTTGTTAGGCTGCCAAAAAACTACAGTCTCCTGAAATCACAACATATATTTTTTCTTCCGAGCTTCATGATACTTTCAAGTAATGAGCAGTACACCAGTCAAACTTGGATGCCCAAGTTTCGTTCTCCTAGGTCGAAGCATTCGTTTGCAGGAACAGTTTGAATTTTTAGGTTTCACTGCGTTTTCTCCTATATTGACAGATGCAGTTAGAACTCTAAATCAAACACGGTTTGTGCTAGCTTCTTGAAACTTGACACAATACAATAGTTCTACGTTCTATCTCTAAGGTTTGTTTCCTCTTGATGTAGCCTTAAGCAGAGACTGGAGAATAACTCACTCACTGAAATGCGTTGTTAGGCTGCCAAAATACTACAGTCTCCTGAAATCACTACATATATTTTTTCTTCCGACCTTCATGATACTTTCAAGTAATGAGCAGTACACCAATCAAACTTTGATGCCCAAGTTTCGTTCTCCTAGGTCGAATCATTTGTTTGCAGGAACAGTTTTAATTTTTAGGTTTCACTGCTTTTTCTCCTATATTGACAGATGCAGTTAGAACTCTATATCAAACACGGTTTGTGCTAGCTTCTTGAAACTTGACACAATTCAATAGTTCTACGTTCTATCTCTAAGGTTTGTTTCCTCTTGATGTAGCCTTAAGCAGAGACTGACGAATAACTCACTCACTGAAATGCGTTGTTTGGCTGCCAAAAAACTACAGTCTCCTGAAATCACAACATATATTTTTTCTTCCGACCTTCATGATACTTTCAAGTAATGAGCAGTACACCAATCAAACTTGGATGCCCAAGTTTCGTTCTCCTAGGTCGAATCATTCGTTTGCAGGAACAGTTTGAATTTTTAGGTTTCACTGCCTTTTCTCCTATATTGACAGATGCAGTTAGAACTCTAAATCAAACATGGTTTGTGCTACCTTCTTGAAACTTGACACAATACAATAGTTCTACGTTCTATCTCTAAGGTTTGTTTCCTCTTGATGTAGCCTTAAGCAGAGACTTGCGAATAACTCACTCAATGAAAGGCGTTGTTAGGATGCCAAAAAACTACAATCTCCTGAAATCACAACATATATTTTTTCTTCCGAGCTTCAAGATACTTTCAAGTAATGAGCAGTACACCAGTCAAACTTGGATGCCCAAGGTTCGTTCTAATAGGTCGAAGCATTCGTTTGCAGGAACTGTTTGAATTTTTAGGTTTCACTGCGTTTTCTCCTATATTGACAGATGCAGTTAGAACTCTAAATCAAACACAGTTTGTGCTAGCTTCTTGAAACTTGACACAATACAATAGTTCTACATTCTATCTCTAAGGTTTGTTTCCTCTTGATGTAGCCTTAAGCAGAGACTGGCGAATAACTCACTCAATGAAAGGCGTTGTTAGGCTGCCAAAAAACTACAGTCTCCTGAAATCACAACATATATTTTTTCTTCCGACCTTCATGATACTTTCAAGTAATGAGCAGTACACCAGTCAAACTTGGATGCCCAAGTTTCATTCTCCTAGGTCGAAGCATTCGTTTGCAGGAACAGTTTGAATTTTTAGGTTTCACTGCGTTTTCTTCTATATTGACAGATGCAGTTAGAACTCTAAATCAAACACGGTTTGTGCTAGCTTCTTGAAACTTGACAAAATACAGTAGTTCTACGTTCTATCTCTAAGGTTTGTTTCCTCTTGATGTAGCCTTAAGCAGAGACTGGCGAATAACTCACTCAATGAAAGGCGTTCTTAGGCTGCCAAAAAACTACAGTCTCCTGAAATCACAACATATATTTTTTCTTCCGATCTTCATGATACTTTCAAGTAATGAGCAGTACACCAGTCAAACTTGGATGCCCAAGTTTCGTTCTCCTAGGTCGAAGCATTCGTTTGCAGGAACAGTTTGAATTTTTAGGTTTCACTGCATTTTATTCTATATTGACAGATGCAGTTAGAACTCTAAATCAAAAACGGTTTGTGCTAGCTTCTTGAAACTTGACACAATACAATAGTTCTACGTTCTATCTCTAAGGTGTGTTTCCTCTTGATGTAGCCTTAAGCAGAGACTGGCGAATAACTCACTCAATGAAAGGCGTTGGTAGGCTGCCAAAAAACTACAGACTCCTGAAATCACAACATATATTTTTTCTTCCGACCTTCATGATACTTTCAAGTAATGAGCAGTACACCAGTCAAACTTGGATGCCCAAGTTTCGTTCTCCTCGGTCGAAGCATTCGTTTGCAGGAACAGTTTGAATTTTTAGGTTTCACTGCGTTTTCTCCTATATTGACAGATGCAGTTAGAACTCTAAATCAAACACGGTTTGTGCTAGCTTCTTGAAACTTGACACAATACAATAGTTCTACGTTCTATCTCTAAGGTTTGATTCCTCTTGATGTAGCCTTAAGCAGAGACTGGCGAATAACTCACTCTATGAAAGGCGTTGTTAGGCTGCCAAAAAACTACAGTCTCCTGAAATCACAACATATATTTTTTCTTCCGACTTTCATGATACTTTCAAGTAATGAGCAGTACACCAGTCAAACTTGGATGCCCAAGTTTCGTTCTCCTAGGTCGAAGCATTCGTTTGCAGGAACAGTTTGAATTTTTAGGTTTCACTGCGTTTTCTCTTATATTGACAGATGCAGTTAGATCTCTAAATCAAACACGGTTTGTGCTAGCTTCTTGAAACTTGACACAATACAATAGTTCTACGTTCTATCTCTAAGGTTTGTTTCCTCTTGATGTAGCCTTAAGCAGAGACTGGAGAATAACTCACTCACTGAAATGCGTTGTTAGGCTGCCAAAATACTACAGTCTCCTGAAATCACTACATATATTTTTTCTTCCGACCTTCATGATACTTTCAAGTAATGAGCAGTACACCAATCAAACTTTGATGCCCAAGTTTCGTTCTCCTAGGTCGAATCATTTGTTTGCAGGAACAGTTTTAATTTTTAGGTTTCACTGCTTTTTCTCCTATATTGACAGATGCAGTTAGAACTCTATATCAAACACGGTTTGTGCTAGCTTCTTGAAACTTGACACAATTCAATAGTTCTACGTTCTATCTCTAAGGTTTGTTTCCTCTTGATGTAGCCTTAAGCAGAGACTGACGAATAACTCACTCACTGAAATGCGTTGTTTGGCTGCCAAAAAACTACAGTCTCCTGAAATCACAACATATATTTTTTCTTCCGACCTTCATGATACTTTCAAGTAATGAGCAGTACACCAATCAAACTTGGATGCCCAAGTTTCGTTCTCCTAGGTCGAATCATTCGTTTGCAGGAACAGTTTGAATTTTTAGGTTTCACTGCCTTTTCTCCTATATTGACAGATGCAGTTAGAACTCTAAATCAAACATGGTTTGTGCTACCTTCTTGAAACTTGACACAATACAATAGTTCTACGTTCTATCTCTAAGGTTTGTTTCCTCTTGATGTAGCCTTAAGCAGAGACTTGCGAATAACTCACTCAATGAAAGGCGTTGTTAGGATGCCAAAAAACTACAATCTCCTGAAATCACAACATATATTTTTTCTTCCGAGCTTCAAGATACTTTCAAGTAATGAGCAGTACACCAGTCAAACTTGGATGCCCAAGGTTCGTTCTAATAGGTCGAAGCATTCGTTTGCAGGAACTGTTTGAATTTTTAGGTTTCACTGCGTTTTCTCCTATATTGACAGATGCAGTTAGAACTCTAAATCAAACACAGTTTGTGCTAGCTTCTTGAAACTTGACACAATACAATAGTTCTACATTCTATCTCTAAGGTTTGTTTCCTCTTGATGTAGCCTTAAGCAGAGACTGGCGAATAACTCACTCAATGAAAGGCGTTGTTAGGCTGCCAAAAAACTACAGTCTCCTGAAATCACAACATATATTTTTTCTTCCGACCTTCATGATACTTTCAAGTAATGAGCAGTACACCAGTCAAACTTGGATGCCCAAGTTTCATTCTCCTAGGTCGAAGCATTCGTTTGCAGGAACAGTTTGAATTTTTAGGTTTCACTGCGTTTTCTTCTATATTGACAGATGCAGTTAGAACTCTAAATCAAACACGGTTTGTGCTAGCTTCTTGAAACTTGACAAAATACAGTAGTTCTACGTTCTATCTCTAAGGTTTGTTTCCTCTTGATGTAGCCTTAAGCAGAGACTGGCGAATAACTCACTCAATGAAAGGCGTTCTTAGGCTGCCAAAAAACTACAGTCTCCTGAAATCACAACATATATTTTTTCTTCCGATCTTCATGATACTTTCAAGTAATGAGCAGTACACCAGTCAAACTTGGATGCCCAAGTTTCGTTCTCCTAGGTCGAAGCATTCGTTTGCAGGAACAGTTTGAATTTTTAGGTTTCACTGCATTTTATTCTATATTGACAGATGCAGTTAGAACTCTAAATCAAAAACGGTTTGTGCTAGCTTCTTGAAACTTGACACAATACAATAGTTCTACGTTCTATCTCTAAGGTGTGTTTCCTCTTGATGTAGCCTTAAGCAGAGACTGGCGAATAACTCACTCAATGAAAGGCGTTGGTAGGCTGCCAAAAAACTACAGACTCCTGAAATCACAACATATATTTTTTCTTCCGACCTTCATGATACTTTCAAGTAATGAGCAGTACACCAGTCAAACTTGGATGCCCAAGTTTCGTTCTCCTCGGTCGAAGCATTCGTTTGCAGGAACAGTTTGAATTTTTAGGTTTCACTGCGTTTTCTCCTATATTGACAGATGCAGTTAGAACTCTAAATCAAACACGGTTTGTGCTAGCTTCTTGAAACTTGACACAATACAATAGTTCTACGTTCTATCTCTAAGGTTTGATTCCTCTTGATGTAGCCTTAAGCAGAGACTGGCGAATAACTCACTCAATGAAAGGCGTTGTTAGGCTGCCAAAAAACTACAGTCTCCTGAAATCACAACATATATTTTTTCTTCCGACTTTCATGATACTTTCAAGTAATGAGCAGTACACCAGTCAAACTTGGATGCCCAAGTTTCGTTCTCCTAGGTCGAAGCATTCGTTTGCAGGAACAGTTTGAATTTTTAGGTTTCACTGCGTTTTCTCTTATATTGACAGATGCAGTTAGATCTCTAAATCAAACACGGTTTGTGCTAGCTTCTTGAAACTTGACACAATACAATAGTTCTACGTTCTATCTCTAAGGTTTGTTTCCTCTTGATGTAGCCTTAAGCAGAGACTGGCGAATAACTCACTCAATGAAAGGCGTTGTTAGGCAGCCAAAAAACTACAGTCTCCTGAAATCACAACATATATTTTTTCTTCCGACCTTCATGATACTTTCAAGTAATGAGCAGTACACCAGTCAAACTTGGATGCCCAAGTTTCCTTCTCCTAGGTCGAAGCATTCGTTTGCAGGAACAGTTTGAATTTTTAGGTTTCACTGCGTTTTCTCCTATATTGACAGCTGCAGTTAGAACTCTAAATCAAACACGGTTTGTGCCAGCTTCTTGAAACTTGACACAATACAGAAGTTCTACGTTCTATCTCTATGGTTTGTTTCCTCTTGATGTAGCCTTAAGCAGAGACTGGCGAATAACTCACTCAATGAAAGGCGTTGTTAGGCTGCTAAAAAACTACAGTCTCCTGAAATCACAACATACATTTTTTCTTCCGACCTTCATGATACTTTCAAGTAATGAGCAGTACACCAGTCAAACTTGGATGCCCAAGTTTCGTTCTCCTAGGTCGAAGCATTCGTTTGCAGGAACAGTTTGAATTTTTAGGTTTCACTGCGTTTTCTCCTATATTGACAGATGCAGTTAGAACTCTAACTCAAACACGGTTTGTGCTAGCTTCTTGAAACTTGACACAATACAATAGTTCTACGTTCTATCTCTAAGGTTTGTTTCCTCTTGATGTAGCCTTAAGCAGAGACTGGCGAATATCTCACTCAATGAAAGGCGTTGTTAGGCTGCCAAAAAACTACAGTCTCCTGAAATCACAACATATATTTTTTCTTCCGAGCTTCATGATACTTTCAAGTAATGAGCAGTACACCAGTCAAACTTGGATGCCCAAATTTCGTTCTCCTAGGTCGAAGCATTCCTTTGCAGGAACAGTTTGAATTTTTAGGTTTCACTGCGTTTTGTTCTATATTGACAGCTGCAGTTGGAACTCTAAATCAAACACGGTTTGTGCTAGCTTCTTGAAACTTGACACAATACAGTAGTTCTACATTCTATCTCTATGGTTTGTTTCCTCTTGATGTAGCCTTAAGCAGAGACTGGCGAATAACTCACTCAATGAAAGGCGTTGTTAGGCTGCCAGAAAACTACAGTCTCCTGAAATCACAACATATATTTTTTCTTCCGACCTTCATGATACTTTCAAGTAATGAGCAGTACACCAGTCAAACTTGGATGCCCAAGTTTCATTCTCCTAGGTCGAAGCATTCGTTTGCAGGAACAGTTTGAATTTTTAGGTTTCACTGCGTTTTCTCCTATATTGACAGATGCAGTTAGAACTGTAAATCAAACACGGTTTGTGCTAGCTTCTTGAAACTTGACACAATACAATAGTTCTACGTTCTATCTCTAAGGTTTGTTTCCTCTTGATGTAGCCTTAAGCAGAGACTTCCGAATAACTCACTCAATGAAAGGCGTTGTTAGGCTGCCAAAAAACTACAGTCTCCTGAAATCACAACATATATTTTTTCTTCCGAACTTCATGATACTTTCAAGTAATGAGCAGTCAACCAGTCAACTTGGATGCCCAATTTTCGTTCTCCTAGGTCGAAGCATTCGTTTGCACGAACAGTTTGAATTTTTAGGTTTCACTGCGTTTTCTTCTTTATTGACAGATGCAGTTGAACTCTAAATCAAACACGGTTTGTGCTAGCATCTTGAAACTTGACAAAATACAATAGTTCTACGTTCTATCTCTAAGGTTTGTTTCCTCTTGATGTAGCCTTAAGCAGAGACTGACGAATAACTCACTCAATGAAAGGCGTTCATAGGCTGCCAAAAAACTACAGTCTCCTGAAATCACAACATATATTTTTTCTTCCGACCTTCATGATACTTTCAAGTAATGAGCAGTACACCAGTCAAACTTGGATGCCCAAGTTTCGTTCTCCTAGGTCGAAGCATTCGTTTGCAGGAACAGTTTGAATTTTTAGGTTTCACTGCGTTTTCTCCTATATTGACAGCTGCAGTTAGAACTCTAAATCAAACACGGTTTCTGCCAGCTTCTTGAAACTTGACACAATACAGTAGTTCTATGTTCTATCTCTATGGTTTGTTTCCTCTTGAAGTAGCTTTAAGCAGAGACTGGCGAATAACTCACTCAATGAAAGGCGTTGTTAGGCTGCCAAAAAACTACAGTCTCCTGAAATCACAACATACATTTTTTCTTCCGACCTTCATGATACTTTCAAGTAATGAGCAGTACACCAGTCAAACTTGGATGCCCAAGTTTCGTTCTCCTAGGTCGAAGCATTCGTTTGCAGGAACAGTTTGAATTTTAGGTTTCACTGCGTTTTCTCCTATATTGACAGATGCAGTTAGAACTCTAAATCAAACACGGTTTGTGCTAGCTTCTTGAAACTTGACAAAATACAATAGTTCTACGTTCTATCTCTAAGGTTTGTTTCCTCTTGATGTAGCCTTAAGCAGAGACTGACGAATAACTCACTCAATGAAAGGCGTTCATAGGCTGCCAAAAAACTACAGTCTCCTGAAATCACAACATATATTTTTTCTTCCGACCTTCATGATACTTTCAAGTAATGAGCAGTACACCAGTCAAACTTGGATGCCCAAGTTTCGTTCTCCTAGGTCGAAGCATTCGTTTGCAGGAACAGTTTGAATTTTTAGGTTTCACTGCGTTTTCTCCTATATTGACAGATGCAGTTAGAACTCTAAATCAAACACGGTTTGTGCTAGCTTCTTGAAACTTGACACAATACAATAGTTCTACGTTCTATCTCTAAGGTTTGATTCCTCTTGATGTAGCCTTAAGCAGAGACTGGCGAATAACTCACTCAATGAAAGGCGTTGTTAGGCTGCCAAAAAACTACAGTCTCCTGAAATCACAACATATATTTTTTCTTCCGACTTTCATGATACTTTCAAGTAATGAGCAGTACACCAGTCAAACTTGGATGCCCAAGTTTCGTTCTCCTAGGTCGAAGCATTCGTTTGCAGGAACAGTTTGAATTTTTAGGTTTCACTGCGTTTTCTCCTATATTGACAGATGCAGTTAGATCTCTAAATCAAACACGGTTTGTGCTAGCTTCTTGAAACTTGACACAATACAATAGTTCTACGTTCTATCTCTAAGGTTTGTTTCCTCTTGATGTAGCCTTAAGCAGAGACTGCGAATAACTCACTCAATGAAAGGCGTTGTTAGGCTGCCAAAAAACTACAGTCTCCTGAAATCACAACATATATTTTTTCTTCCGACCTTCATGATACTTTCAAGTAATGAGCAGTACACCAGTCAAACTTGGATGCCCAAGTTTCTTTCTCCTAGGTCGAAGAATTCGTTTGCAGGAACAGTTTGAATTTTTAGGTTTCACTGCGTTTTCTCCTATATTGATAGCTGCAGTTAGAACTCTAAATCAAACTCGGTTTGTGCCAGCTTCTTGAAACTTGACACAATACAGAAGTTCTACGTTCTATCTCTATGGTTTGTTTCCTCTTGATGTAGCCTTAAGCAGAGACTGGCGAATAACTCACTCACTGAAAGGCGTTGTTAGGCTGCCAAAAAACTACAGTCTCCTGAAATCACAACATATATTTTTTCTTCCGAGCTTCATGATACTTTCAAGTAATGAGCAGTACACCAGTCAAACTTGGATGCCCAAGTTTCGTTCTCCTAGGTCGAAGCATTCGTTTGCAGGAACAGTTTGAATTTTTAGGTTTCACTGCGTTTTCTCCTATATTGACAGATGCAGTTAGAACTCTAAATCAAACACGGTTTGTGCTAGCTTCTTGAAACTTGACACAATACAATAGTTCTACGTTCTGTCTCTGAGGTTTGTTTCCTCTTGATGTAGTTTTAAGCAGAGACTGGCGAATAACTCACTCAATGAAAGGCGTTGTTAGGCTGCCAAAAAACTACAGTCTCCTGAAATCACAACATATATTTTTTCTTCCGACCTTCATGATACTTTCAAGTAATGAGCAGTACACCACTCAAACTTGGATGCCCAAGTTTCGTTCTCCTAGGTCGAAGCATTCCTTTGCAGGAACAGTTTGAATTTTTAGGTTTCACTGCGTTTTGTCCTATATTGACAGCTGCAGTTGGAACTCTAAATCAAACACGGTTTGTGCTAGCTTCTTGAAACTTGACACAATACAGTAGTTCTACATTCTATCTCTATGGTTTGTTTCCTCTTGATGTAGCCTTAAGCAGAGACTGGCGAATAACTCACTCAATGAAAGGCGTTGTTAGGCTGCCAGAAAACTACAGTCTCCTGAAATCACAACATATATTTTTTCTTCCGACCTTCATGATACTTTCAAGTAATGAGCAGTACACCAGTAAAACTTGGATGCCCAAGTTTCATTCTCCTAGGTCGAAGCATTCGTTTGCATTAACAGTTTGAATTTTTAGGTTTCACTGCGTTTTCTCCTATATTGACAGATGCAGTTAGAACTGTAAATCAAACACGGTTTGTGCTAGCTTCTTGAAACTTGACACAATACAATAGTTCTACGTTCTATCTCTAAGGTTTGTTTCCTCTTGATGTAGCCTTAAGCAGAGACTTGCGAATAACTCACTCAATGAAAGGCGTTGTTAGGCTGCCAAAAAACTACAGTCTCCTGAAATCACAACATATATTTTTTCTTCCGAACTTCATGATACTTTCAAGTAATGAGCAGTACACCAGTCAAACTTGGATGCCCAAGTTTCGTTCTCCTAGGTCGAAGCATTCGTTTGCAGGAACAGTTTGAATTTTTAGGTTTCACTGCATTTTCTCCTATATTGACAGATGCAGTTAGAACTCTAAATCAAACACGGTTTGTGCTAGCCTCTTGAAACTTGACACAATACAATAGTTCTACGTTCTATCTCTAAGGTTTGTTTCCTCTTGATGTCGCCTTAAGCAGAGACTGGAGAATAACTCACTCACTGAAATGCGTTGTTAGGCTGCCAAAAAACTACAGTCTCCTGAAGTCACAACATATATTTTTTCTTCCGACCTTCATGATACTTTCAAGTAATGAGCAGTACACCAGTCAAACTTGGATGCCCAAGTTTCGTTCTCCTAGGTCGAAGCATTCGTTTGCAGGAACAGTTTGAATTATTAGGTTTCACTGCGTTTTCTCCTATATTGACAGATGCAGTTAGAACTCTAAATCAAACACGGTTTGTGCTAGCTTCTTGAAACTTGACACAATACAATAGTTCTACGTTCTATCTCTAAGGTTTGTTTCCTCTTGATGTAGCCTTAAGCAGAGACTGGCGAATAACTCACTCAATGAAAGGCGTTGTTAGGCTGCCAAAAAACTAGTCTCCTGAAATCACAACATATATTTTTTCTTCCGACCTTCATGATACTTTCAAGTAATGAGCAGTACACCAGTCAAACTTGGATGCACAAGTTTCGTTCTTCTAGGTCGAAGCATTCGTTTGCAGGAATATTTTGAATTTTTAGGTTTCACTGCGTTTTCTTCTATATTGACAGATGCAGTTCGAACACTAAATCAAACACGGTTTGTGCTAGCTTCTTGAAACTTGACACAATACAATAGTTCTACGTTCTATCTCTAAGGTTTGTTTTTTTTTGATGTAGCCTTAAGCAGAGACTGGCTAATAACTCACTCAATGAAAGGCGTTGTTAGGCTGCCAAAAAACTACAGTCTCCTGAAATCACAACATATATTTTTTCTTCCGACCTTCATCATACTTTCAAGTAATGAGCAGTACACCAGTCAAACATGGATGCCCAAGTTTCGTTCTCCTAGGTCGAAGCATTCGTTTGCAGGAACAGTTTGAATTTTTAGGTTTCACTGCGTTTTCTTCTATATTGACAGATGCATTTAGAACTCTAAATCAAACACGGTTTGTGCTAGCTTCTTGAAACTTGACACAATACAATAGTTCTACGTTCTATCTCTAAGGTTTGTTTCCTCTTGATGTAGCCTTAAGCAGAGACTGGCGAATAACTCACTCAATGAAAGGCGTTGTTAGGCTGCCAAAAAACTACAGTCTCCTGAAATCACAACATATATTTTTTCTTCCGACATTCATGATACTTTCAAGTAATGAGCAGTACACCAGTCAAACTTGGATGCCCAAGTTTCGTTCTCCTAGTTCAAAGCATTCGATTGCAGGAACATTTGAATTTTTAGGTTTCACTGCGTTTTCTCCTATATTGACAGATGCAGTTAGAACTCTAAATCAAACACGGTTTGTGCTACCTTCTTGAAACTTGACACAATACAATAGTTCTACGTTCTATCTCTAAGGTTTGTTTCCTCTTGATGTAGCCTTAAGCAGAGACTTGCGAATAACTCACTCAATGAAAGGCGTTGTTAGGCTGCCAAAAAACTACAGTCTCCTGAAATCACAACATATATTTTTTCTTCCGAACTTCATGATACTTTCAAGTAATGAGCAGTACACCAGTCAAACTTGGATGCCCAAGTTTCGTTCTCCTAGGTCGAAGCATTCGTTTGCAGGAACAGTTTGAAGTTTTTAGGTTTCACTGCGTTTTCTTCTATATTGACAGATGCAGTTGAACTCTAAATCAAACACGGTTTGTGCTAGCTTCTTGAAACTTGACACAATACAATAGTTCTACGTTCTATCTCTAAGGTTTGTTTCCTCTTGATGTAGCCTTAAGCAGAAACTGGCGAATAACTCACTCAATGAAAGGCGTTGTTAGGCTGCCAAAAAACTACAGTCTCCTGAAATCACAACATATATTTTTTCTTCCGACCTTCATGATACGTTCAAGTAATGAGCAGTACATCAGTCAAACTTGGATGCCCAAGTTTCGTTCTCCTAGGTCGAAGCATTCGTTTGCAGGAACAGTTTGAATTTTTAGGTTTCACTGTGTTTTCTCCTATATTGACAGATGCAGTTAAACTCTAAATCAAACACGGTTTGTGCTAGCTTCTTGAAACTTGACACAATACAATAGTTCTATGTTCTATCTCTAAGGTTTGTTTCCTCTTGATGTAGCCTTAAGCAGAGACTGGCGAATAACTCACTCAATGAAAGGCGTTGTTAGGCTGCCAAAAAACTACAGTCTCCTGAAATCACAACATATATTTTTTCTTCCGACCTTCATGATACTTTCAAGTAATGAGCAGTACACCAGTCAAACTTGGATGCCCAAGTTTCGTTCTCCTAGGTCGAAGCATTCGTTTGCAGGAACAGTTTGAATTTTTAGGTTTCACTGCGTTTTCTCCTATATTGACAGATGCTGTTAGAACTCTAAATCAAACACGGTTTGTGCTAGCTTCTTGAAACTTGACACAATACAATACTTCTACGTTCTATCTCTAAGGTTTGTTTCCTCTTGATGTAGCCTTAAGCAGAGACTGGCGAATAACTCACTCAATGAAAAGCGTTGTTAGGCTGCCAAAAAACTACAGTCTCCTGAAATCACAACATATATTTTTTCTTCCGACCTTCATGATACTTTCAAGTAATGAGCAGTACACCAGTCAAACTTGGATGCCCAAGTTTCGTTCTCCTAGGTCGAAGCATTCGTTTGCAGGAACAGTTTGAATTTTTAGGTTTCACTGTGTTTTCTCCTATATTGACAGATGCAGTTAGATCTCTAAATCAAACACGGTTTGTGCTAGCTTCTTGAAACTTGACACAATACAATAGTTCTACGTTCTATCTCTAAGGTTTGTTTCCTCTTGATGTAGCCTTAAGCAGAGACTGGCGAATATCTCACTCAATGAAAGGCGTTGTTAGGCTGCCAAAAAACTACAGTCTCCTGAAATCACAACATATATTTTTTCTTCCGAACTTCAAGATACTTTCAAGTAATGAGCAGTACACCAGTCAAACTTGGATGCCCCAGTTTCGTTCTCCTAGGTCGAAGCATTCGTTTGCAGGAACAGTTTGAATTTTTAGGTTTCACTGCGTTTTCTCCTATATTGACAGATGCAGTTAGAACTCTAAATCAAACACGGTTTGTGCTAGCTTCTTGAAACTTGACACAATACAATAGTTCTTCGTTCTATCTCTGAGGTATGCTTCCTCTTGATGTAGCCTTAAGCAGAGACTGGCGAATAACTCACTCAATGAAAGGCGTTGTTAGGCTGCCAAGAAACTACGGTCTCCTGAAATCACAACATATATTTTTTCTTCCGACCTTCATGATACTTTCAAGTAATGAGCAGTACACCAGTCAAACTTGGATGCCCAAGTTTCGTTCTCCTAGGTCGAAGCATTCGTTTGCAGGAACAGTTTGAATTTTTAGGTTTCACTGCGTTTTCTCCTATATTGACAGATGCAGTTAGAACTCTAAATCAAACACGGTTTGTGCTAGCCTCTTGAAACTTGACACAATACAGTAGTTCTACGTTCTATCTCTATGGTTTGTTTCCTCTTGATGTAGCCTTAAGCAGAGACTGGCGAATAACTCACTCAATGAAAGGCGTTGTTAGGCTGCCAAAAAACTACAGTCTCCTGAAATCACAACATATATTTTTTCTTCCGAACGTCATGATACTTTCAAGTAATGAGCAGTACACCAGTCAAACTTGGATGCCCAAGTTTCGTTCTCCTAGGTCGAAGCATTCGTTTGCAGGAACAGTTTGAATTTTTAGGTTTCACTGCGTTTTCTCCTATATTGACAGATGCAGTTAGAACTCTAAATCAAACACGGTTTGTGCTAGCCTCTTGAAACTTGACACAATACAATAGTTCTACGTTCTATCTCTATGGTTTGTTTCCTCTTGATGTAGCCTTAAGCAGAGACTGGCGAATAACTCACTCAATGAAAGGCGTTGTTAGGCTGCCAAAAAACTACAGTCTCCTGAAATCACAACATATATTTTTTCTTCCGAACGTCATGATACTTTCAAGTAATGAGCAGTACACCAGTCAAACTTGGATGCACAAGTTTCGTTCTTCTAGGTCGAAGCATTCGTTTGCAGGAATATTTTGAATTTTTAGGATTCACTGCGTTTTCTTCTATATTGACAGATGCAGTTCGAACACTAAATCAAACACGGTTTGTGCTAGCTTCTTGAAACTTGACACAATACAATAGTTCTACGTTCTATCTCTAAGGTTTGTTTCCTCTTGATGTAGCCTTAAGCAGAGACTGGCTAATAACTCACTCAATGAAAGGCGTTGTTAGGCTGCCAAAAAACTACAGTCTCCTGAAATCACAACATATATTTTTTCTTCCGACCTTCATCATACTTTCAAGTAATGAGCAGTACACCAGTCAAACATGGATGCCCAAGTTTCGTTCTCCTAGGTCGAAGCATTCGTTTGCAGGAACAGTTTGAATTTTTAGGTTTCACTGCGTTCTCTCCTATATTGACAGATGCATTTATAACTCTAAATCAAACACGGTTTGTGCTAGCTTCTTGAAACTTGACACAATACAATAGTTCTACGTTCTATCTCTAAGGTTTGTTTCCTCTTGATGTAGCCTTAAGCAGAGACTGGCGAATAACTCACTCAATGAAAGGCGTTGTTAGGCTGCCAAAAAACTACAGTCTCCTGAAATCACAACATATATTTTTTCTTCCGACCTTCATGATACTTTCAAGTAATGAGCAATACACCAGTCAAACTTGGATGCCCAAGTTTCGTTCTCCTAGGTCGAAGCATTCGATTGCAGGAACATTTTGAATTTTTAGGTTTCACTGCGTTTTCTCCTATATTGACAGATGCAGTTAGAACTCTAAATCAAACACGGTTTGTGCTACCTTCTTGAAACTTGACACAATACAATAGTTCTACGTTCTATCTCTAAGGTTTGTTTCCTCTTGATGTAGCCTTAAGCAGAGACTTGCGAATAACTCACTCAATGAAAGGCGTTGTTAGGCTGCCAAAAAACTACAGTCTCCTGAAATCACAACATATATTTTTTCTTCCGAACTTCATGATACTTTCAAGTAATGAGCAGTACACCAGTCAAACTTGGATGCCCAAGTTTCGTTCTCCTAGGTCGAAGCATTCGTTTGCAGGAACAGTTTGAATTTTTAGGTTTCACTGCGTTTTCTCCTATATTGACAGATGCAGTTAGAACTCTAAATCAAACACGGTTTGTGCTAGCTTCTTGAAACTTGACACAATACAAAAAATCTATGTTCTATCTCTAAGGTTTGTTTCCTCTTGATGTAGCCTTAAGCAGAGACTGGCGAATAACTCACTCAATGAAAGGCGTTGTTAGGCTGCCAAAAAACTACAGTCTCCTGAAATCACAACATATATTTTTTCTTCCGACCTTCATGATACTTTCAAGTAATGAGCAGTACACCAGTCAAACTTGGATGCCCAAGTTTCGTTCTCCTAGGTCGAAGCATTCGTTTGCAGGAACAGTTTGAATTTTTAGGTTTCACTGCGTTTTCTCCTATATTGACAGATGCAGTTAGAACTCTAAATCAAACACGGTTTGTGCTAGCTTCTTGAAACTTGACACAATAAAAAAAATCTATGTTCTATCTCTAAGGTTTGTTTCCTCTTGATGTAGCCTTAAGCAGAGACTGGCGAATAACTCACTCAATGAAAGGCGTTGTTAGGCTGCCAAAAAACTACAGTCTCCTGAAATCACAACATATATTTTTTCTTCCGACCTTCATGATACTTTCAAGTAATGAGCAGTACACCAGTCAAACTTGGATGCCCAAGTTTCGTTCTCCTAGGTCGAAGCATTCCTTTGCAGGAACAGTTTGAATTTTTAGGTTTCACTGCGTTTTCTCCTATATTGACAGATGCTGTTAGAACTCTAAATCAAACACGGTTTGTGCTAGCTTCTTGAAACTTGACACAATACAATAGTTCTACGTTCTATCTCTAAGGTTTGTTTCCTCTTGATGTAGCCTTAAGCAGAGACTGGCGAATAACTCACTCAATGAAAAGCGTTGTTAGGCTGCCAAAAAACTACAGTCTCCTGAAATCACAACATATATTTTTTCTTCCGACCTTCATGATACTTTCAAGTAATGAGCAGTACACCAGTCAAACTTGGATGCCCAAGTTTCGTTCTCCTAGGTCGAAGCATTCGTTTGCAGGAACAGTTTGAATTTTTAGGTTTCACTGTGTTTTCTCCTATATTGACAGATGCAGGTAGATCTCTAAATCAAACACGGTTTGTGCTAGCTTCTTGAAACTTGACACAATACAATAGTTCTACGTTCTATCTCTAAGGTTTGTTTCCTCTTGATGTAGCCTTAAGCAGAGACTGGCGAATAACTCACTCAATGAAAGGCGTTGTTAGGCTGCCAAAAAACTACATTCTCCTGAAATCACAACATATATTTTTTCTTCCGAACTTCAAGATACTTTCAAGTAATGAGCAGTACACCAGTCAAACTTGGATGCCCAAGTTTCGTTCTCCTAGGTCGAAGCATTCGTTTGCAGGAACAGTTTGAATTTTTAGGTTTCACTGCGTTTTCTCCTATATTGACAGATGCAGTTAGAACTCTAAATAAAACACGGTTTGTGCTAGCTTCTTGAAACTTGACACAATACAATAGTTCTACGTTCTATCTGTGAGGTATGCTTCCTCTTGATGTAGCCTTAAGCAGAGACTGGCGAATAACTCACTCAATGAAAGGCGTTGTTAGGCTGCCAAGAAACTACAGTCTCCTGAAATCACAACATATATTTTTTCTTCCGACCTTCATGATACTTTCAAGTAATGAGCAGTACACCAGTCAAACTTGGATGC